>NC_044931.1:2338012-2349912 GCF_003576645.1 Ipomoea triloba | reverse complement strand
ATAAGGAAATGTAAGTCTGAACTCCACGCATAGGGAACCTAATGTTTTAGTGGGACACATCTCCAGACAAGAAACTCATAGGCAACCGGAGTATATGTCGGTCCTCTCCATTCGAATACTTTGATCAATTGCGGTTGTCTTAGCAACCGATTCACCATGTCTTCAAACCCAAATTCCCTTAGCACGCTCAGATCAAAGTATTTCCCTCCAATTAAATTCTCTGACTTATACATATCCACAAGCGCCAATTGTTCATGAGTTAAGTCTCGGAGGACCCTTGTTTCTCTTCTATTAGGTTCAACTTGTGGTGGTGGAGGTGGTGGTTCTGCTATTGCCATTGTTCGGCTTATACATAATTCCTAAAAAAAGCGGTAAAGTGCATGAAAGATAAGGAAATGTAAGTCTGAACTCCACGCATAGGGAACCTAATGTTTTAGTAGGACACATCTCCAGACAAGAAACTCATAGGTAACCGGAGTATATGTCGGTCCTCTCCATTCGAATACTTTGATCAATTGCGGTTGTCTTAGCAACCGATTCACCATGTCTTCAAACCCAAATTCCATTAGCACGCTCGAATCAAAGTATTTCCCTCCAATTAAATTCTCTAACTTATACATATCCACAAGCGCCAATTGTTCATGAGTTAAGCCTCGGAGGACCCTTGTTTCTCTTGTATTAGGTTCAACTTGTGGTGGTGGAGGTGGTGGTTCTGCTATTGCCATTGTTCGGCTTATACATAATTCCTAAAAAAAGCGGTAAAGTGCATGAAAAATAAGGAAATGTAAGTCTGAACTCCACGCATAGGGAACCTAATGTTTTAGTAGGACACATCTCCAGACAAGAAACTCATAGGTAACCGGAGTATATGTCGGTCCTCTCCATTCGAATACTTTGCTCAATTGCGGTTGTCTTAGCAACCGATTCACCATGTCTTCAAACCCAAATTGCCTTAGCACGCTCAGATCAAAGTATTTTCCTCCAATTAAATCCTCTGACTTATACATATCCACAAGCGCCAATTGTTCATGAGTTAAGTCTCGGAGGACCCTTGTTTCTTTTCTATTAGGTTCAACTTGTGGTGGTGGAGGTGGTGGTTCTGCTATTGCCATTGTTCGGCTTATACATAATTCCTAAAAAAAGCGGTAAAGTGCATGAAAAATAAGGAAATGTAAGTCTGAACTCCACGCATAGGGAACCTAATGTTTTAGTGGGACACATCTCCAGACAAGAAACTCATAGGTAACCGGAGTATATGTCGGTCCTCTCCATTCGAATACTTTGCTCAATTGCGGTTGTCTTAGCAACCGATTCACCATGTCTTCAAACCCAAATTCCCTTAGCACGCTCAGATCAAAGTATTTCCCTCCAATTAAATTCTCTGACTTATACATATCCACAAGCGCCAATTGTTCATGAGTTAAGTCTCGGAGGACCCTTGTTTCTCTTGTATTAGGTTCAACTTGTGGTGGTGGAGGTGGTGGTTCTGCTATTGCCATTGTTCGGCTTATACATAATTCCTAAAAAAAGCGGTAAAGTGCATGAAAAATAAGGAAATGTAAGTCTGAACTCCACGCATAGGGAACCTAATGTTTTAGTGGGACACATCTCCAGACAAGAAACTCATAGGTAACCGGAGTATATGTCGGTCCTCTCCATTCGAATACTTTGCTCAATTGCGGTTGTCTTAGCAACCGATTCACCATGTCTTCAAACCCAAATTCCCTTAGCACGCTCAGATCAAAGTATTTCCCTCCAATTAAATTCTCTGACTTATACATATCCACAAGCGCCAATTGTTCATGAGTTAAGCCTCGAAGGACCCTTGTTCTTCTTGTATTAGGTTGAACTTGTGGTGGTGGAGGTGGTGGTTCTGCTATTGCCATTGTTCAGCTTGTGCTTGCTTCCTCATAATTCCATTTCAAGGCTTGTTCTTTTGTTCTTCCCATTTCCTAAAAAAAGCGGTAAAGTACATGAAAAATAAGGAAATGTAAGTCTGAACTCCACGCATAGGGAACCTAATGTTTTAGTGGGACACATCTCCAGACAAGAAGCTCATAGCTAACCGGAGTATATGTCGGTCCTCTCCATTCGAATAGATTGCTCCATTGCGGTTGTCTTAGCAACCGATTCACCATGTCTTCAAACCCAAATTGCCTTAGCACGCTCAGATCAAAGTATTTCCCTCCAATTAAATTCTCTGACTTATACATATCCACAAGCGCCAATTGTTCATGAGTTAAGCCTCGGAGGACCCTTGTTTTTCTTGTATTAGGTTCAACTTGTGGTGGTGGAGGTGGTGGTTCTGCTATTGCCATTGTTCGGCTTATACATAATTCCTAAAAAAAGCGGTAAAGTGCATGAAAAATAAGGAAATGTAAGTCTGAACTCCAAGCATAGGGAACCTAATGTTTTAGTGGAACACATCTCCAGACAAGAAACTCATAGGTAGCCGGAGTATATGTCGGTCCTCTCCATTCGAATAGTTTGCTCAATTGCGGTTGTCTTAGCCACCGATTCACCATGTCTTCAAACCAAAATTCCCTTAGAACGCTCAGATCAAAGTATTTCCCACCAATTAAATTCTCTGACTTATACATATCCACAAGCGCCAATTGTTCATGAGTTAAGCCTCGGAGGACCCTTGTTTTTCTTGTATTAGGTTCAACTTGTGGTGGTGGAGGTGGTGGTTCTGCTATTGCCATTGTTCGGCTTATACATAATTTCTAAAAAAAGCGGTAAAGTGCATGAAAAATAAGTAAATGTAAGTCTGAACTCCACGCATAGGGAACCTAATATTTTAGTGGGACAAATCTCCAGACAAGAAACTCATAGGTAACCGGAGTATATGTCGGTCCTCTCCATTCGAATACATTGCTCAATTGCGGTTGTCTTAGCAACCGATTCACCATGTCTTCAAATCCAAATTCCCTTAGCACGCTGAGATCAAAGTATTTCCCTCCTAATAAATTCTCTGACTTATACATATCCACAAGCGCCAATTTTTCTTGAGTTAAGTCTCGGAGGACCCTTGTTTTTCTTGTATTAGGTTCAACTTGTGGTGGTGGAGGTGGTGGTTCTGCTATTGCCTTTGTTCGGCTTATACATAATTCCTAAAAAAAGCGGTCAATTAAATTCTCTGACTTATATATATCCACAAGCGCCAATGTTCATGAGTTATGCCTCGGAGGACCCTTGTTTCTCTTGTTTTAGGTTCAACTTTTGGTGGTGGAGGTGGTGGTTCTGCTATTGCCATTGTTCGGCTTATACTTAATTCCTAAAAAAAGCGGTAAAGTGCATGAAAAATAAGGAAATGTAAGTCTGAACTTCACGCATAGGGAACCTAATATTTTAGTGGGTCACATCTCCAGACAAGAAACTCATAGCTAACCGGAATATATGTCGGTCCTCTCCATTCGAATACTTTGCTCAATTGCGGTTGTCTTAGCAACCGATTCACCATGTCTTCAAATCCAAATTCCCTTAGCACGCTCCGATTCACCATGTCTTCAAATCCAAATTCCCTTAGCACGCTCAAATCAAAGTATTTCCCTCCTAATAAATTCTCTGACTTATACATATCCACAAGCGCCAATTGTTCAAGAGTTAAGCCTCGGAGGACACTTGTTTTTCTTGTATTAGGTTCAACTTGTGGTGGTAGAGGTGGTGGTTCTGATATTGCCATTGTTCGGCTTATACATAATTCCTAAAAAAAGCGGTAAGTGCATGAAAAATAAGGAAATGTAAGTCTGAACTCCACGCATAGGGAACCTAATGTTGTAATGGGACACATCTCCAGACAAGAAACTCATAGGTAACCGGAGTATATGTCGGTCCTCTCCATTCGAATACTTTGCTCAATTGCGGTTGTCTTTGCAACCGATTCACCATGTCTTCAAACCCAAATTCCCTTAGCACGCTCAGATCAAAGTATTTCCCTCAAATTAAATTCTTTGACTTATACATATCCACAAGCGCCAATTGTTCATGAGTTAAGCCTCGGAGGACCCTTGTTCTTCTTGTATTAGGTTGAACTTGTGGTGGTGGAGGTGGTGGTTCTGCTATTGCCATTGTTCAGCTTGTGCTTGCTCTTTTGTTCTTCCCATTTCCTAAAAAAAGCGGTAAAGTGCATGAAAAATAAGGAAATGTAAGTCTGAACTCCAAGCATAGGGAACCTAATGTTTTAGTGGAACACATCTCCAGACAAGAAACTCATAGGTAGCCGGAGTATATGTCGGTCCTCTCTATTCGAATAGTTTGCTCAATTGCGGTTGTCTTAGCCACCGATTCACCATGTCTTCAAACCTAAATTCCCTTAGAACGCTCAGATCAAAGTATTTCCCACCAATTAAATTCACTGACTTATACATATCCACAAGCACCAATTGTTCATGAGTTAAGCCTCGGAGGACCCTTGTTTCTCTTGTATTAGGTTCAACTTGTGGTGGTGGAGGTGGTGGTTTCGCTATTGCCATTGTTCGGCTTATACATAATTCCTAAAAAAAGCGGTCAATTAAATTCTCTGACTTATACATATCCACAAGCGCCAATTGTTCATGAGTTAAGCCTCGGAGGACCCTTGTTTCTCTTGTATTAGGTTCAACTTGTGGTGGTGGAGGTGGTGGTTTCGCTATTGCCATTGTTCGGCTTATACATAATTCCTAAAAAAAGCGGTAAAGTGCATGAAAGATAAGGAAATGTAAGTCTGAACTCCACGCATAGGGAACCTAATGTCTTAGTGGAACACATCTCCAGACAAGAAACTCATAGGTAGCCGGAGTATATGTCGGGCCTCTCCATTCGAATAGTTTGCTCAATTGCGGTTGTCTTTGCAACCGATTCACCATGTCTTCAAACCCAAATTCCCTTAGCATTCTCAGGTCAAAGTATTTCCCACCAATTAAATTCTCTGACTTATACATACCCACAAGCGCCAATTGTTCATGAGTTAAGCCTCGGAGGCCTCTTGTTCCTCTTGCATTAGGTTTATCTTGTGGTGGTGGAGGCGGTGGTTTTGCTCTTGCCATTGTTCGGCTTATACATAATTCCTAAAAAAAGCGGTAAAGTGCATGAAAAATAAGGAAATGTAAGTCTGAACTCCACGCATAGGAACCTAATGTTTTAGTGGGACACATCTCCAGACAAGAAACTCATAGGTAACCGGAGTATATGTCGGTCCTCTCCATTCGAATACTTTGCCCAATTGCGGTTGTCTTAGCAACCGATTCACCATGTCTTCAAACCCAAATTGCCTTAGCACGCTCAGATCAAAGTATTTCCCTCCAATTAAATTCTCTGACTTATACATATCCACAAGCGCCAATTGTTCATGAGTTAAGCCTCGGAGGACCCTTGTTCCTCTTGCATTAGGTTCAACTTGTGGTGGTGGAGGTGGTGGTTCTGCTCTTGCCATTGTTCGGCTTGTGCTTGCTTCCTCATAATTCCATTTCAAGGCTTGCTCTTTGGTTCTTCCCATTTCCTAAAAAAAGCGGTAAAGTGCATGAAAAATAAGGAAATGTAAGTCTGAACTCCACGCATAGGGAACCTAATGTTTTAGTGGGACACATCTCAAGCAAGAAACTCATAGGTAACCGGAGTATATGTCGGTCCTCTCCATTCGAATACTTTGCCCAATTGCGGTTGTCTTAGCAACCGATTCACCATGTCTTCAAACCCAAATTCCCTTAGCACGCTCAGATCAAAGTATTTCCCTCCAATTAAATTCTCTGACTTATATATATCCACAAGCGCCAATGTTCATGAGTTAAGCCTCGGAGGACCCTTGTTTCTCTTGTTTTAGGTTCAACTTGTGGTGGTGGAGGTGGTGGTTCTGCTCTTGCCATTGTTCGGCTTGTGCTTGCTTCCTCATAATTCCATTTCAAGGCTTGCTCTTTGGTTCTTCCCATTTCCTAAAAAAAGCGGTAAAGTGCATGAAAAATAAGGAAATGTAAGTCTGAACTCCACGCATAGGGAACCTAATGTTTTAGTGGGACACATCTCCAGACAAGAAACTCATAGGTAACCGGAGTATATGTCGGTCCTCTCCATTCGAATACTTTGCTCAATTGCGGTTGTCTTAGCAACCGATTCACCATGTCTTCAAACCCAAATTCCCTTAGCACGCTCAGATCAAAGTATTTCCCTCCAATTAAATTCTCTGAGTTATACATATCCACTAGCGCCAATTGTTCATGAGTTAAGCCTCGGAGGACCCTTGTTTCTCTTGTATTAGGTTTAATTTGTGGCGGTGGAGGTGGTGGTTTTGCTATTGCCATTGTTCGGCTTATACATAATTCCTAAAAAAAGCGGTAAAGTGCATGAAAAATAAGGAAATGTAAGTCTGAACTCCACGCATAGGGAACCTAATGTTTTAGTTGGACACATCTCCAGACAAGAAACTCATAGCTAACCGGAGTATATGTCGATCCTCTCCATTCGAATACTTTGCTCAATTGCGGTTGTCTTAGCAACCGCCATTCGAATACTTTGCTCAATTGCGGTTGTCTTAGCAACCGATTCACCATGTCTTCACTCAATTGCGGTTGTCTTAGCAACCGATTCACCATGTCTTCAAACCCAAATTCCCTTAGCACGCTAAGATCAAAGTATTTCCCTAACCCAAATTCCCTTAGCACGCTAAGATCAAAGTATTTCCCTGCAATTAAATTCTCTGACTTATACATATCCACAAGCGCCAATTGTTCATTAGTTAAGCCTCGGAGGACCCTTGTTTCTCTTGTATTAGGTTCAACTTGTGGTGGTGGAGGTGGTGGTTCTGCTATTGCCATTGTTCGGCTTATACATAATTCCTAAAAAAAGCGGTAAAGTGCATGAAAAATAAGGAAATGTAAGTCTGAACTCCACGCATAGGGAACCTAATGTTTTAGTGGGACACATCTCCAGACAAGAAACTCATAGGTAACCGGAGTATATGTCAACCCAAATTCCCTTAGCACGCTCAGATCAAAGTATTTCCCTCCTCATAAATTCTCTGACTTATACATATCCACAAGCGCCAATTGTTCAAGAGTTAAGCCTCGGAGGACACTTGTTTTTATTGTATTAGGTTCAACTTGTGGTGGTAGAGGTGGTGGTTCTGATATTGCCATTGTTCTGCTTATACATAATTCCTAAAAAAAGCGGTAAGTGCATGAAAAATAAGGAAATGTAAGTCTGAACTCCAAGCATAGGGAACCTAATGTTTTAGTGGAAAGTCTGAACTCCAAGCATAGGGAACCTAATGTTTTAGTGGAACACATCTCCAGACAAGAAACTCATAGGTATGTTTTAGTGGAACACATCTCCAGACAAGAAACTCATAGGTAGCTTTTAGTGGAACACATCTCCAGACAAGAAACTCATAGGTAGCTGGAGTATATGTCGGTCCTCTCCATTCGAATAGTTTGCTCAATTGCGGTTGTCTTAGCCACCGATTCACCATATCTTCAAACCTAAATTCCCATAGAACGCTCAGATCAAAGTATTTCCCACCAATTAAATTCTCTGACTTATACATATCCACAAGCGCCAATTGTTCATGAGTTAAGCCTCGGAGGACCCTTGTTTTTCTTGTATTAGGTTCAACTTGTGGTGGTGGAGGTGGTGGTTCTGCTATTGCCATTGTTCGGCTTATACATAATTCCTAAAAAAAGCGGTAAAGTGCATGAAAAATAAGTAAATGTAAGTCTGAACTCCACGCATAGGGAACCTAATATTTTAGTGGGACACATCTCTAGACAAGAAACTCATAGGTAACCGGAGTATATGTCGGTCCTCTCCATTCGAATACTTTGCTCAATTGCGGTTGTCTTAGCAACCGATTCACCATGTCTTCAAACCCAAATTCCCTTAGCACGCTCAGATCAAAGTATTTCCCACCAATTAAATTCTCTGACTTATACATATCCACAAGCGCCAATTGTTCATGAGTTAAGCCTCGGAGGACCCTTGTTTCTCTTGTATTAGGTTCAACTTGTGGTGGTGGAGGTGGTGGTTCTGCTATTGCCATTGTTCGGCTTATACATAATTCCTAAAAAAAGCGGTAAAGTGCATGAAAAATAAGGAAATGTAAGTCTGAACTCCACGCATAGGGAACCTAATGTTTTAGTGGGACACATCTCCAGACAAGAAACTCATAGCTAACCGGAGTATATGTCGGTCCTCTCCATTCGAATACTTTGCTCAATTGCGGTTGTCTTAGCAACCGATTCACCATTTCTTCAAACCCAAATTCCCTTAGCACGCTCAGTTCAAAGTACTTCCCTCCAATTAAATTCTCTGACTTATACATATCCACAAGCGCCAATTGTTCATGAGTTAAGCCTCGGAGGACCCTTGTTTCTGTTGTATTAGGTTCAACTTGTGGCGGTGGAGGTGGTGGTTCTGCTATTGCCATTGTTCGTGCTTCTCATATCATTCAAGGCTTCTTTGGTCTCCATTCCTAAAAAAAGCGGTAAAGTGCATGAAAATAAGGAAATGTAAGTCTGAACTCCACGCATAGGGAACCTAATGTTTTAGTGGGACACATCTCAGACAAGAAACTCATAGGTAACCGGAGTATATGTCGGTCCTCTCCATTCGAAATTTGCTCAATTGCGGTTGTCTTAGCAACCGATTCACCATGTCTTCAAACCCAAATTCCTTAGCACGCTCAGATCAAAGTATTTCCTCCAATTAAATTCTCTGACTTATACATATCCACAAGCGCCAATTGTTCATGAGTTAAGCCTCGGAGGACCCTTGTTTCTCTTGTATTAGGTTCAACTTGTGGTGGTGGAGGTGGTGGTTCTGCTATTGCCATTGTTCGGCTTATACATAATTCCTAAAAAAGCGGTAAAGTGCATGAAAATAAGGAAATGTAAGTCTGAACTCCACGCATAGGGAACCTAATGTTTTAGTGGGACACATCTCCAGACAAGAAACTCATAGGTAACCGGAGTATATGTCGGTCCTCTCCATTCGAATACTTTGCCAATTGCGGTTGTCTTAGCAACCGATTCACCATGTCTTCAAACCCAAATTCCTTAGCACGCTCAATCAAGTATTTCCCTCCAATTAAATTCTCTGACTTATACATATCCACAAGCGCCAATTGTTCATGAGTTAAGCCTCGGAGGACCTTTTCTCTTGCATTAGGTTCAACTTGTGGTGGTGGAGGTGGTGGTTCTGCTATTGCCATTGTTCGGCTTATACATAATTCCTAAAAAAAGCGGTAAAGTGCATGAAAAATAAGGAAATGTAAGTCTGAACTCCACGCATAGGGAACCTAATGTTTTAGTGGGACACATCTCCAGACAAGAAACTCATAGGTAACCGGAGTATATGTCGGTCCTCTCCATTCGAATACTTTGCTCAATTGCGGTTGTCTTAGCAACCGATTCACCATGTCTTCAAACCCAAATTGCCTTAGCACGCTCAGATCAAAGTATTTCCCTCCAATTAAATTCTCTGACTTATACATATCCACAAGCGCCAATTGTTCATGAGTTAAGCCTCGGAGGACCCTTGTTCTCTTTATTAGGTTCAACTTGTGGTGGTGGAGGTGGTGGTTCTGTTATTGCCATTGTTCCTTATACATAATTCCTAAAAAAAGCGGTAAAGTGCATGAAAAATAAGGAAATGTAAGTCTGAACTCCACGCATAGGGAACCTAATGTTTTAGTGGGACACATCTCCAGACAAGAAACTCATAGGTAACCGGAGTATATGTCGGTCCTCTCCATTCGAATACTTTGCTCAATTGCGGTTGTCTTAGCAACCGATTCACCATGTCTTCAAACCCAAATTCCCTTAGCACGCTCAGATCAAAGTATTTCCCTCCAATTAAATTCTCTGACTTATACATATCCACAAGCGCCAATTGTTCATGAGTTAAGCCTCGGAGGACCCTTGTTTCTCTTGCATTAGGTTCAACTTGTGGTGGTGGAGGTGGTGGTTCTGCTATTGCCATTGTTCGGCTTATACATAATTCCTAAAAAAAGCGGTAAAGTGCATGAAAAATAAGGAAATGTAAGTCTGAACTCCACGCATAGGGAACCTAATGTTTTAGTGGGACACATCTCCAGACAAGAAACTCATAGGTAACCGGAGTATATGTCGGTCCTCTCCATTCGAATACTTTGCTCAATTGCGGTTGTCTTAGCAACCGATTCACCATGTCTTCAAACCCAAATTCCTTAGCACGCTCAGATCAAAGTATTTCCCTCCAATTAAATTCTCTGACTTATACATATCCACAAGCGCCAATTGTTCATGAGTTAAGCCTCGGAGGACCCTTGTTCTCTTCATTAGGTTCAACTTGTGGTGGTGGAGGTGGTGGTTCTGCTATGCATTTTTTCTTCTTCCTATAACCATAAGCTTGTTTTGTTCCCATTTCTAAAAAAGCGGTAAAGTGCATGAAAAATAAGGAAATGTAAGTCTGAACTCCACGCATAGGAACCTAATGTTTTAGTGGGACACATCTCCAGACAAGAAACTCATAGGTAACCGGAGTATATGTCGGTCCTCTCCATTCGAATACTTTGCTCAATTGCGGTTGTCTTAGCAACCGATTCACCATGTCTTCAAACCCAAATTCCCTTAGCACGCTCAGATCAAAGTATTTCCCTCCAATTAAATTCTCTGACTTATACATCCACAAGCGCCAATTGTTCATGAGTTAAGCCTCGGAGGACCCTTGTTTCTCTTGATTAGGTTCAACTTGTGGTGGTGGAGGTGGTGGTTCTGCTATTGCCATTGTTTCGCTTATACATAATTCCTAAAAAAAGGGTAAGTGCATGAAAATAAGGAAATGTAAGTCTGAACTCCACGCATAGGGAACCTAATGTTTTAGTGGGACACATCTCAGACAAGAAACTCATAGGTAACCGGAGTATATGTCGGTCCTCTCCATTCGAATACTTTGCTCAATTGCGGTTGTCTTAGCAACCGATTCACCATGTCTTCAAACCCAAATTCCTTAGCACGCTCAGATCAAGTATTTCCCTCCAATTAAATTCTCTGACTTATACATATCCACAAGCGCAATTGTTCATGAGTTAAGCCTCGGAGGACCCTTGTTCTCTTGCATTAGGTTCAACTTGTGGTGTGAGTGGTGGTCGAGGTGGTGGTTCTGCTATTGCCATTGTTCGGCTTATACATAATTCCTAAAAAAAGCGGTAAAGTGCATGAAAAATAAGGAAATGTAAGTCTGAACTCCACGCATAGGGAACCTAATGTTTTAGTGGGACACATCTCCAGACAAGAAACTCATAGGTAACCGGAGTATATGTCGGTCCTCTCCATTCGAATACTTTGCTCAATTGCGGTTGTCTTAGCAACCGATTCACCATGTCTTCAAACCCAAATTGCCTTAGCACGCTCAGATCAAAGTATTTCCTCCAATTAAATTCTCTGACTTATACATATCCACAAGCGCCAATTGTTCATGAGTTAAGCCTCGGAGGACCCTTGTTTCTCTTGTATTAGGTTCAACTTGTGGTGGTGGAGGTGGTGGTTCTGCTATTGCCATTGTTCGGCTTATACATAATTCCTAAAAAAAGCGGTAAAGTGCATGAAAATAAGGAAATGTAAGTCTGAACTCCACGCATAGGGAACCTAATGTTTTAGTGGGACACATCTCCAGACAAGAAACTCATAGGTAACCGGAGTATATGTCGGTCCTCTCCATTCGAATACTTTGCTCAATTGCGGTTGTCTTAGCAACCGATTCACCATGTCTTCAAACCCAAATTGCCTTAGCACGCTCAGATCAAAGTATTTCCTCCAATTAAATTCTCTGACTTATACATATCCACAAGCGCCAATTGTTCATGAGTTAAGCTCGGAGGACCCTTGTTTCTCTTGTATTAGGTTCAACTTGTGGTGGTGGAGGTGGTGGTTCTGTATTGCCATTGTTCGGCT
>NC_044931.1:2332573-2337987 GCF_003576645.1 Ipomoea triloba | reverse complement strand
CTCTGACTTATACATATCCACAAGCGCCAATTGTTCATGAGTTAAGCCTCGGAGGACCCTTGTTTCTGTTGTATTAGGTTCAACTTGTGGCGGTGGAGGTGTTGGTTCTGCTATTGCCATTGTTCGGCTTATACATAATTCCTAAAAAAAGCGGTAAAGTGCATGAAAAATAAGGAAATGTAAGTCTGAACTCCACGCAAGTGCATGAAAAATAAGGAAATGTAAGTCTGAACTCCACGCATATGCATGAAAAATAAGGAAATGTAAGTCTGAACTCCACGCATAGGCATGAAAAATAAGGAAATGTAAGTCTGAACTCCACGCATAGGAACCTAATGTTTTAGTGGGACACATCTCCAGACAAGAAACTCATAGGTAACCGGAGTATATGTCGGTCCTCTCCATTCGAATACTTTGCCCAATTGAGTATATGTCGGTCCTCTCCATTCGAATACTTTGCCCAATTGTGGTTGTCTTAGCAACCGATTCACCATGTCTTCAAACCCAAATTCCCTTAGCACGCTCAGATCAAAGTATTACCCTCCAATTAAATTCTCTGAGTTATACATATCCACTAGCGCCAATTGTTCATGAGTTAAGCCTCGGAGAACCTTGTTTCTCTTGTATTAGGTTTAATTTGTGGCGGTGGAGGTGGTGGTTTTGCTATTGCCATTGTTCGGCTTATACATAATTCCTAAAAAAAGCGGTAAAGTGCATGAAAAATAAGGAAATGTAAGTCTGAACTCCACGCATAGGGAACCTAATGTTTTAGTGGGACACATCTCCAGACAAGAAACTCATAGCTAACCGGAGTATATGTCGATCCTCTCCATTCGAATACTTTGCTCAATTGCGGTTGTCTTAGCAACCGATTCACCATGTCTTCACACCCAAATTCCCTTAGCACGCTCAGATCAAAGTATTTCCCTCCAATTAAATTCTCTGACTTATATATATCCACAAGCGCCAATGTTCATGAGTTAAGTGACTTATATATATCCACAAGCGCCAATGTTCATGAGTTAAGCCTCGGATATATATCCACAAGCGCCAATGTTCATGAGTTAAGCCTCGGAGGACCCTTGTTTCTCTTGTTTTAGGTTCAACTTGTGGTGGTAGGACCCTTGTTTCTCTTGTTTTAGGTTCAACTTGTGGTGGTGGAGGTGGTGGTTCTGCTATTGCCATTGTTCGGCTTATACATAAATCCTAAAAACAACGGTAAAGTGCATGAAAAATAAGGAAATGTACGTCTGAACTCCACGCATAGGGAACCTAATGTCTTAGTGGAACGCATCTCAAGACAAGAAACTGATAGGTAACCGGAGTATATGTCGGTTCTCTCCATTCGAATACATTGCTCAATTGCGGTTGTCTTAGCAACCGATTCACCATGTCTTCAAACCCAAATTCCCATAGCACGCTCGAATCAAAGTATTTCCCTCCAATTAAATTCTCTGACTTATATATATCCACAAGCGCCAATGTTCATGAGTTAAGCCTCGGAGGACCTTTGTTCCTCTTGTATTAGGTTCAACTTGTGGTGGTGGAGGTGGTGGTTCTTCTCTTGCCATTGTTCGACTTGTGCTTGTTTCTTCATAATTCCATTTCAAGGCTTGCTCTTTGGTTCTTCCCATTCCCTAAAAAAAAACGGTAAAGTACATGAAAAATAAGGAAATGTACGTCTGAACTCAACGCATAGGGAACCTAATGTCTTAGTGGAACACATCTCCAGACAAGAAACTGATAGGTAACCGGAGTATATGTCGGTCCTCTCCATTCGAATACATTGCTCAATTGCGGTTGTCTTAGCAACCGATTCACCATGTCTTCAAACCCAAATTCCCTTAGCACGCTCAGATCAAAGTATTTCCCTCCAATTAAATTCTCTGACTTATACATATCCACAAGCGCCAATTGTTCATGAGTTAAGTCTCGGAGGACCCTTGTTTCTCTTCTATTAGGTTCAACTTGTGGTGGTGGAGGTGGTGGTTCTGCTATTGCCATTGTTCGGCTTATACATAATTCCTAAAAAAAGCGGTAAAGTGCATGAAAAATAAGGAAATGTAAGTCTGAACTCCACGCATAGGGAACCTAATGTTTTAGTGGGACACATCTCCAGACAAGAAACTCATAGGTAACCGGAGTATATGTCGGTCCTCTCCATTCGAATACTTTGCTCAATTGCGATTGTCTTAGCAACCGATTCACCATGTCTTCAAACCCAAATTCCCTTAGCACGCTAAGATCAAAGTATTTCCCTCCAATTAAATTCTCTGACTTATACATATCCACAAGCGCCAATTGTTCATTAGTTAAGCCTCGGAGGACTCTTGTTTCTCTTGTATTAGGTTCAACTTGTGGTGGTGGAGGTGGTGGTTCTGCTATTGCCATTGTTCGGCTTATACATAATTCCTAAGAAAAGCGGTAAAGTGCATGAAAAATAAGGAAATGTAAGTCTGAACTCCACGCATAGGGAACCTAATGTTTTAGTGGGACACATCTCCAGACAAGAAACTCATAGCTAACCGGAGTATATGTCGATCCTCTCCATTCGAATACTTTGCTGAATTGCGGTTGTCTTAGCAACCGATTCACCATGTCTTCAAACCCAAATTCCCTTAGCACGCTCGGATCAAAGTATTTCCCTCCAATTAAATTCTCTGACTTATATATATCCACAAGCGCCAATGTTCATGAGTTAAGCCTCGGAGGACCCTTGTTTCTCTTGTTTTAGGTTCAACTTGTGGTGGTTCTGCTATTGCCATTGTTCAGCTTATACATAAATCCTAAAAAAAGCGGTAAAGTGCATGAAAAATAAGGAAATGTAAGTCTGAACTCCACGCATAGGGAACCTAATGTTTTAGTGGGACACATCTCCAGACAAGAAACTCATAGGTAACCGGAGTATATGTCGGTCCTCTCCATTCGAATACTTTGCTCAATTGCGGTTGTCTTAGCAACCGATTCACCATGTCTTCAAACCCAAATTGCCTTAGCACGCTCAGATCAAAGTATTTCCCTCCAATTAAATTCTCTGACTTATACATATCCACAAGCGCCAATTGTTCATGAGTTAAGCCTCGGAGGACCCTTGTTCCTCTTGTATTAGGTTCAACTTGTGGTGGTGGAGGTGGTGGTTCTGCTATTGCCATTGTTCGGCTTGTGCTTGCTTCCTCATAATTCCATTTCAAGGCTTGCTCTTTGGTTCTTCCCATTTCCTAAAAAAAGCGGTAAAGTGCATGAAAAATAAGGAAATGTAAGTCTGAACTCCACGCATAGGGAACCTAATGTTTTAGTGGGACACATCTCCAGACACGAAACTCATAAGTAACCGGAGTATATGTCGGTCCTCTCCATTCGAATACTTTGCTCAATTGCGGTTGTCTTAGCTACCGATTCACCATGTCTTCAAACCCAAATTCCCTTAGCACGCTCGGATCAAAGTATTTCCCTCCAATTAAATTCTCTGACTTATACACATCCACAAGCGCCAATTGTTCATGAGTTAAGCCTCGGAGGACCCTTGTTCCTCTTGCATTAGGTTCAACTTGTGATGGTGCAGGTGGTGGTTCTGTTCTTGCAATTGTTCCGCTTGTGCTTGCTTCCTCATAATTCCATTTCAAGGCTTGCTCTTTGGTTCTTCCCATTCCCTAAAAAAAAAACGGTAAAGTGCATGAAAAATAAGGAAATGTACGTCTGAACTCTACGCATAGGGAACCTAATGTCTTAGTGGAACACATCTCAAGACAAGAAACTGATAGGTAACCGGAGTATATGTCGGTCCTCTCCATTCGAATACATTGCTCAATTGCGGTTGTCTTAGCAACCGATTCACCATGTCTTCAAACCCAAATTCCCTTAGCACGCTCAGATCAAAGTATTTCCCTCCAATTAAATTCTCTGACTTATACATATCCACAAGCGCCAATTGTTCATGAGTTAAGCCTCGGAGGACCCTTGTTCCTCTTGCATTAGGTTCAACTTGTGGTGGTGGAGGTGGTGGTTCTGCTCTTGCCATTGTTCGGCTTGTGCTTGCTTCCTCATAATTCCATTTCAAGGCTTGCTCTTTGGTTCTTCCCATTTCCTAAAAAAAGCGGTAAAGTGCATGAAAAATAAGGAAATGTAAGTCTGAACTCCACGCATAGGGAACCTAATGTTTTAGTGGGACACATCTCAAGCAAGAAACTCATAGGTAACCGGAGTATATGTCGGTCCTCTCCATTCGAATACATTGCCCAATTGCGGTTGTCTTAGCAACCGATTCACCATGTCTTCAAACCCAAATTCCCATAGCACGCTCGGATCAAAGTATTTCCCTCCAATTAAATTCTCTGACTTATACATATCCACAAGCGCCAATTGTTCATGAGTTAAGCCTCGAAGGACCTTTGTTCCTCTTGTATTAGGTTCAACTTGTGGTGGTGGAGGTGGTGGTTCTTCTCTTGCCATTGTTCGACTTGTGCTTGCTTCTTCATAATTCCATTTCAAGGCTTGCTCTTTGGTTCTTCCCATTCCCTAAAAAAAAAACGGTAAAGTACATGAAAAATAAGGAAATGTACGTCTGAACTCCACGCATAGGGAACCTAATGTCTTAGTGGAACACATCTCAAGACAAGAAACTGATAGGTAACCGGAGTATATGTCGNGTGGTTCTGTTCTTGCAATTGTTCCGCTTGTGCTTGCTTCCTTATAATTCCATTTCAAGGCTTGCTCTTTGGTTCTTCCCATTCCCTAAAAAAAAACTGTAAAGTGCCTGAAAAATAAGGAAATGTAAGTCTGAAGTCCACGCATAAGGAACCTAATGTTTTAGTTGGACACATCTCAAGCAAGAAACTCATAGGTAACCGGAGTATATGTCGGTCCTCTCCATTCGAATACTTTGCTCAATTGCGGTTGTCTTAGCAACCGATTCACCATGTCTTCAAACCCAAATTCCCTTAGCACGCTCGGATCAAAGTATTTCCCTCCAATTAAATTCTCTGACTTATATATATCCACAAGCGCCAATGTTCATGAGTTAAGCCTCGGAGGACCCTTGTTCCTCTTGCATTAGGTTCAACTTGTGGTGGTGCAGGTGGTGGTTCTGTTCTTGCAATTGTTCCGCTTGTGCTTGCTTCCTTATAATTCCATTTCAAGGCTTGCTCTTTGGTTCTTCCCATTTCCTAAAAAAAGCGGTAAAATGCATGAAAAAAAAGGAAATGTAAGTCTGAACTCCACGCATAGGGAACCTAATGTCTTAGTGGAACACATCTCAAGACAAGAAACTGATAGGTAACCGGAGTATATGTCGGTCCTCTCCATTCGAATACATTGCTCAATTGCGGTTGTCTTAGCAACCGATTCACCATGTCTTCAAACCCAAATTCCCATAGCACGCTCGGATCAAAGTATTTCCCTCCAATTAAATTCTCTGA
>NC_044931.1:2331951-2332047 GCF_003576645.1 Ipomoea triloba | reverse complement strand
GTAAAGTGCATGAAAAATAAGGAAATGTAAGTCTGAACTCCACGCATAGGGAACCTAATGTTTTAGTGGGACACATCTCCAGACAAGAAACTCATA
>NC_044931.1:2327148-2331360 GCF_003576645.1 Ipomoea triloba | reverse complement strand
GTAAAGTGCATGAAAAATAAGGAAATGTAAGTCTGAACTCCACGCATAGGGAACCTAATGTTTTAGTGGGACACATCTCCAGACAAGAAACTCATAGTAATGTTTTAGTGGGACACATCTCCAGACAAGAAACTCATAGCTAACCGGAGTATATGTCGATCTCCAGACAAGAAACTCATAGCTAACCGGAGTATATGTCGATCTCCAGACAAGAAACTCATAGCTAACCGGAGTATATGTCGATCTTCTCCATTCGAATACTTTGCTGAATTGCGGTTGTCTTAGCAACCGATTCACCATGTCTTCAAACCCAAATTCCCTTAGCACGCTAAGATCAAAGTATTTCCCTACAATTAAATTCTCTGACTTATACATATCCACAAGCGCCAATTGTTCATTAGTTAAGCCTCGGAGGACTCTTGTTTCTCTTGTATTAGGTTCAACTTGTGGTGGTGGAGGTGGTGGTTCTGCTATTGCCATTGTTCGGCTTATACATAATTCCTAAAAAAAGCGGTAAAGTGCATGAAAAATAAGGAAATGTAAGTCTGAACTCCACGCATAGGGAACCTAATGTTTTAGTGGGACACATCTCCAGACAAGAAACTCATAGGTAACCGGAGTATATGTCGGTCCTCTCCATTCGAATACATTGCTCAATTGCGGTTGTCTTAGCAACCGATTCACCATGTCTTCAAACCCAAATTCCCTTAGCACGCTCAGATCAAAGTATTTCCCTCCAATTAAATTCTCTGACTTATATATATCCACAAGCGCCAATGTTCATGAGTTAAGCCTCGGGGGACCCTTGTTTCTCTTGTTTTAGGTTCAACTTGTGGTGGTTCTGCTATTGCCATTGTTCGGCTTATACATAAATCCTAAAAAAAGCGGTAAAGTGCTGTTCGGCTTATACATAAATCCTAAAAAAAGCGGTAAAGTGCATGAAAAATAACGAAATGTAAGTCTGAACTCCACGCATAGGGAACCTAATGTTTTAGTGGGACACATCTCCAGACACGAAACTCATAAGTAACCGGAGTATATGTCGGTCCTCTCCATTCGAATACTTTGCTCAATTGCGGTTGTCTTAGCAACCGATTCACCATGTCTTCAAACCCAAATTCCCTTAGCACGCTCGGATCAAAGTATTTCCCTCCAATTAAATTCTCTGACTTATACACATCCACAAGCGCCAATTGTTCATGAGT
This sequence comes from Ipomoea triloba, assembly GCF_003576645.1. Lineage (NCBI taxonomy): Eukaryota > Viridiplantae > Streptophyta > Magnoliopsida > Solanales > Convolvulaceae > Ipomoea > Ipomoea triloba. The sequence goes on along the minus strand of NC_044931.1, from coordinate 2,330,155 downwards.
TAAGCCTCGGAGGACCCTTGTTCCTCTTGCATTAGGTTCAACTTGTGGTGGTGCAGGTGGTGGTTCTGTTCTTGCAATTGTTCCGCTTGTGCTTGCTTCCTCATAATTCCATTTCAAGGCTTGCTCTTTGGTTCTTCCCATTCCCTAAAAAAAAACTGTAAAGTGCCTGAAAAATAAGGAAATGTAAGTCTGAAGTCCACGCGTAGGGAACCTAATGTTTTAGTTGGACACATCTCAAGCAAGAAACTCATAGGTAACCGGAGTATATGTCGGTCCTCTCCATTCAAATACTTTGCTCCATTGCGGGTGTCTTAGCAATCGATTTACCATGTCTTCAAACCCAAATTCCCATAGCACACTCGGATCAAAGTATTTCCCTCCAATTAAATTCTCTGACTTATACACATCCACAAGCGCCAATTGTTCATGAGTTAAGCCTCGGAGGACCCTTGTTCCTCTTGCATTAGGTTCAACTTGTGGTGGTGGAGGTGGTGGTACTGCTATTGCCATTGTTCGGCTTGTGCTTGCTTCCTCATAATTCCATTTCAAGGCTTGCTCTTTGGTTCTTCCCATTTCCTAAAAAAAGCGGTAAAATGCATGAAAAAAAAGGAAATGTAAGTCTGAACTCCACGCATAGGGAACCTAATGTTTTAGTTGGATACATCTCAAGCAGGACACTCATAGGTAACTGGAGTATATGTCGGTCCTCTCTATTTGAATACTTTGCTCAATTGCGGTTGTCTTAGCAACCAATTCACCATGTCTTGACACCCAAATCCCTTAGCACGCTCGGATCTAAGTATTGCCCGCCAATTAAATTCTCTCACTTATACACATCCATAAGCGCCAATTGTTCATGAGTTAAACCTCGGAGGACCCTCAACTTGTGGTCGTGGAGGTGGTGGTTCTGCTCTTACCATTGTTCGGCTTATGCTTGCTTCCTCATAATTCTTTTTCAAGGCTTGTTCTTTGGTTCTTCCCATTTCCTAAAAAATGCAGTAAAGTGCATAAAAATTAAGGAAATGTAAGTCTGAGCTCCACGCATAGGGAACCTAATGTTTTAGTGGGACACATCTCAAGAAAGAAACTCACAGGTAACCGGAGTATATGTCGGTCTTCTCCATTCGAATACTTTGCTCAATTGCGGTTGTCTTAGCAACTGATTCACCATGTCTTAAAACCCAAATTTCCATAGCACGCTCGGATCAAAGAATTTCCCTCCAATTAAATTCTCCGACTTATACAAATCCACAAGCGCCAATTGTTCATGAGTTAAGCCTCGGAGGACCCTTGTTCCTCTTGCATTAGGTTCAACTTGTGGTGGTGCAGGTGGTGGTTCTTCTCTTGCAATTGTTCGGCTTGTGCTTGCTTCCTCATAATTCCATTTCAAGGCTTACTCTTTGGTTCTTCCCATTCCCTAAAAAAAACGGTAAAGTGCATGAAAAATAAGGAAATGTACGTCTGAACTCCACGCATAGGGAACCTAATGTCTTAGTGGAACACATCTCAAGACAAGAAACTGATAGGTAACCGGAGTATATGTCGGTCCTCTCCATTCGAATACATTGCTCAATTGCGGTTGTCTTAGCAACCGATTCACCATGTCTTCAAACCCAAATTCCCATAGCACGCTCGGATCAAAGTATTTCCCTCCAATTAAATTCTCTGACTTATACACATCCACAAGCGCCAATTGTTCATGAGTTAAGCCTCGGAGGTCCTTGTTTCTCTTGTATTAGGTTCAACTTGTGGCGGTGGAGGTGGTGGTTCTGCTATTGCCATTGTTCGGCTTATACATAATTCCTAAAAAAAGCGGTAAAGTGCATGAAAAATAAGGAAATGTAAGTTTGAACTCCACGCATAGGGAACCTAATGTTTTAGTGGGACACATCTCCAGACAAGAAACTCATTGGTAACCGGAGTATATGTCGGTCCTCTCCATTCGAATACTTTGCCCAATTGCGGTTGTCTTAGCAATCGATTCACCATGTCTTCAAACCCAAATTCCCTTAGCACGCTCGGATCAAAGTATTTCCCTCCAATTAAATTCTCCAACTTATACATATCCACAAGCGCAATTTGTTCATGAGTTAAGCCTCGGAGGTCCCTTGTTTCTCTTGTATTAGGTTCAACTTGTGGTGGTGGAGGTGGTGGTTCTGCTATTGCCATTGTTCGTCTTATACATAATTCCTAAAAAAAGTAGTAAAGTGCATGAAAAATAAGGAAATGTAAGTCTGAACTTCACGCATAGGGAACCTAATGTTTTAGTGGGACACATCTCCAGACAAGAAACTCATAGCTAACCGGAGTATATGTCGATCCTCTCCATTCGAATACTTTGCTCAATTGCGGTTGTCTTAGCAACCGATTCACCATGTCTTCAAACCCAAATTCCCTTAGCACGCTAAGATCAAAGTATTTCCCTCCATGAAAAATAAGGAAATGTAAGTCTGAACTCCACGCATAGGGAACCTAATGTTTTAGTGGGACTCATCTCAAGAAAAAAACTCATAGGTAACCGGAGTATATGTCGGTCCTCTCCATTCGAATACTTTGCTCAATTGCGGTTGTCTTAGCAACTGATTCACCATGTCTTCAAACCCAAATTCCCTTAGCATGCTCAGATCAAAGTATTTCCCTCCAATTAAATTCTCTGACTTATAAATATCCACAAGCGCCAATTGTTCATGAGTTAAGTCTCAGAGGACCATTGTTCCTCTTGCATTAGGTTCAACTTGTGGTGGTGGAGGTGGTGGTTCTTCTCTTTCCATTGTTCGGCTTGTGCTTGCTTCCTCATAATTCCATTTCAAGGCTTGCTCTTTGGTTCTTCCCATTTCTTAAAAAAAACGGTAAAGTGCATGAAAAATAAGGAAATGTAAGTCTGAACTCCACGCATACGGAACCAAATGTCTTAGTGGGACACATCTCAAGACAAGAAACTGATAGGTAACCGGAGTATATGTCGGTCCTCTCCATTGGAATACATTGCTCAATTGCGGTTGTCTTA
>NC_044931.1:2323879-2326920 GCF_003576645.1 Ipomoea triloba | reverse complement strand
ATAGGTAACCGGAGTATATGTCGGTCCTCTCCATTGGAATACATTGCTCAATTGCGGTTGTCTTAATAACCGATTGACCATGTCTTCAAACCCAAATTCCCTTAGCACGCTCAGATCAAAGTATTTTCCTCCAATTAAATTCTCTGACTTATACATATCCACAAGCGCCAATTGTTCAAGAGTTAAGCGTCGGAGGACCCTTGTTCCTCTTGTATTAGGTTCAACTTGTGGTGGTGGAGGTGGTGGTTCTTCTCTTGCCATTGTTCGGCTTGTGCTTGCTTCCTCATAATTCCATTTCAAGGCTTGCTCTTTGGTTCTTGCCATTTCCTAAAAAAAATGGTAAAGTGCATGAAAAATAAGGAAATGTAAGTCTGAACTCCACGCATAGGGAACCTAATGTTTTAGTGGGACTCATCTCAAGACAAAAACTGATAGGTAACCGGAGTATATGTCGGTCCTCTCCATTCGAATACTTTGCTCAATTGCGGTTGTCTTAGCAACTGATTCACCATGTCTTCAAACCCAAATTCCCTTAGCATGCTCAGATCAAAGTATTTCCTCCAATTAAATTCTCTGACTTATAAATATCCACAAGCGCCAATTGTTCATGAGTTAAGTCTCAGAGGACCCTTGTTCCTCTTGCATTAGGTTCAACTTGTGGTGGTGGAGGTGGTGGTTCTTCTCTTTCCATTGTTCGGCTTGTGCTTGCTTCCTCATAATTCCATTTCAAGGCTTGCTCTTTGGTTCTTCCCATTCCCTAAAAAAAACGGTAAAGTGCATGAAAAATAAGGAAATGTAAGTCTGAACTCCACGCATACGGAACCAAATATCTTAGTGGGACACATCTCAAGACAAGAAACTGATAGGTAACCGGAGTATATGTCGGTCCTCTCCATTGGAATATATTGCTCAATTGCGGTTGTCTTAATAACCGATTGACCATGTCTTCAAACCCAAATTCCCTTAGCACGCTCAGATCAAACTATTTCCCTCCAATTAAATTCTCTGACTTATACATATCCACAAGCGCCAATTGTTCATGAGTTAAGCCTCGGAGGACCCTTGTTCCTCTTGTATTAGGTTCAACTTGTGGTGGTGGAGGTGGTGGTTCTGCTCTTGCCATTGTTCGGCTTGTGCTTGCTTCCTCATAATTCCTTTTCAAGGCTTGCTCTTTGGTTCTTCCCATTTCCTAAAAAAAGCGGTAAAGTGCATGAAAAATAAGGAAATGTAAGTCTGAACTCCACGCATAGGGAACCTAATGTTTTAGTGGGACACATCTCAAGCAAGAAACTCATAGGTAACCGGAGTATATGTCGGTCCTCTCCATTCGAATACTTTGCTCCATTGCGGTTGTCTTAGCAACCGATTTACCATGTCTTCAAACCCAAATTCCCTTAGCACACTCGGATCAAAGTATTTCACTCCAATTAAATTCTCTGACTTATACATATCCACAAGCGCCAATTGTTCATGAGTTAAGCCTCGGAGGACCCTTGTTCCTCTTGTATTAGGTTCAACTTGTGGTGGTGGAGGTGGTGGTTCTTCTCTTGCCATTGTTCGGCTTGTGCTTGCTTTCTCATAATTCCATTTCAAGGCTTGCTCTTTAGTTCTTGCCATTTCCTAAAAAAAATGGTAAAGTGCATGAAAAATAAGGAAATGTAAGTCTGAACTCCACGCATAGGGAACCTAATGTTTTAGTGGGACACATCTCAAGAAAAAAACTCATAGGTAACCGGAGTATATGTCGGTCCTCTCAATTCGAATAATTTGCTCAATTGCGGTTGTCTTAGGAACCGATTCACCATGTCTTCAAACCCAAATTCCCTTAGCATACTCAGATCAAAGTATTTCCCTCCAATTAAATTCTCTGACTTATAAATATCCACAAGCGCCAATTGTTCATGAGTTAAGCCTCGAAGGACCCTTGTTCCTCTTGCATTAGGTTCAACTTGTGGTGGTGGAGGTGGTGGTTCTTCTCTTTCCATTGTTCGGCTTGTGCTTGCTTCCTCATAATTCCATTTCAAGGCTTGCTCTTTGGTTCTTCCCATTCCCTAAAAAAAACGGTAAAGTGTATGAAAAATAAGGAAATGTAAGTCTGAACTCCACGCATACGGAACCAAATGTCTTAGTGGGACACATCTCAAGACAAGAAACTGGTAGATAACCGGAGTATATGTCGGTCCTCTCCATTGGAATACATTGCTCAATTGTGGTTGTCTTAATAACCGATTGACCATGTCTTCAAACCCAAATTCCGTTAGCACGCTCAGATCAAAGTATGTCCCTCCAATTAAATTCTCTGACTTATACATATCCACAAGCGCCAATTGTTCATGAGTTAAGCCTCGGAGGAACCTTGTTCCTCTTGTATTAGGTTCAACTTGTGGTGGTGGAGGTGGTGGTTCTTCTCTTGCCATTGTTCGGCTTGTGCTTGCTTTCTCATAATTCCATTTCAAGGCTTGCTCTTTAGTTCTTGCCATTTCCTAAAAAAAATGGTAAAGTGCATGAAAAATAAGGAAATGTAAGTCTGAACTCCACGCATAGGGAACCTAATGTTTTAGTGGGACACATCTCAAGAAAAAAACTCATAGGTAACCGGAGTATATGTCGGTCCTCTCAATTCGAATAATTTGCTCAATTGCGGTTGTCTTAGGAACCGATTCACCATGTCTTCAAACCCAAATTCCCTTAGCATACTCAGATCAAAGTATTTCCCTCCAATTAAATTCTCTGACTTATAAATATCCACAAGCGCCAATTGTTCATGAGTTAAGCCTCGAAGGACCCTTGTTCCTCTTGCATTAGGTTCAACTTGTGGTGGTGGAGGTGGTGGTTCTTCTCTTTCCATTATTCGGCTTGTGCTTGCTTCCTCATAATTCCATTTCAAGGCTTGCTCTTTGGTTCTTCCCATTCCCTAAAAAAAACGGTAAAGTGTATGAAAAATAAGGAAATGTAAGTCTGAACTCCACGCATACGGAACCAAATGTCTTAGTGGGACACATCTCAAGACAAGAAACTGGTAGATAACCGGATATATGTCG
>NC_044931.1:2322749-2323807 GCF_003576645.1 Ipomoea triloba | reverse complement strand
AGTAAAGTGCATGAAAAATAAGGAAATGTAAGTCTGAACTCCACGCATACGGAACCAAATGTCTTAGTGGGACACATCTCAAGACAAGAAACTGGTAGATAACCGGAGTATATGTCGGTCGGTCCTCTCCATTGGAATACATTGCTCAATTGCGGTTGTCTTAATAACCGATTGACCATGTCTTCAAACCCAAATTCCCTTAGCACGCTCAGATCAAAGTATTTCCCTCCAATTAAATTCTCTGACTTATACATATCCACAAGCGCCAATTGTTCATGAGTTAAGCCTCGGAGGACCCTTGTTCCTCTTGTATTAGGTTCAACTTGTGGTGGTGGAGGTGGTGGTTTTTCTCTTGCCATTGTTCGGCTTGTGCTTGCTTCCTCATAATTCCATTTCAAGGCTTGCTCTTTGGTTCTTGCCATTTCCTAAAAAAAATGGTAAAGTGCATGAAANTATAAATATCCACAAGCGCCAATTGTTCATGAGTTAAGCCTCGGAGGACCCTTGTTCCTCTTGTATTAGGTTCAACTTGTGGTGGTGGAGGTGGTGGTTCTTCTCTTGCCATTGTTCGGCTTGTGCTTGCTTCCTCATAATTCCATTTCAAGGCTTGCTCTTTGGTTCTTCCCATTCCCTAAAAAAAACGGTAAAGTGCATGAAAAATAAGGAAATGTAAGTCTGAACTCCACGCATACGGAACCAAATGTCTTAGTGGGACACATCTCAAGACAAGAAACTGGAAGATAACCGGAGTATATGTCGGTCCTCTCCATTCGAATAATTTGCTCAATTGCGGTTGTCTTAGCAACCGATTCACCATGTCTTCAAACCCAAATTCCCTTAGCATGCTCAGATCAAAGTATTTGATAAGTGCATATTTGATCATATTTAATCCCCATATTTAACCTTATTTGTCCACTAGAATGTATAAATTGTGTTCAATATAACCTTAATTTTCTTTACTTTGATTAATGTTTGCAACAATCACCTTATTTGGAATAAAGTAAAGAAAATTAGGTCATATTGCATTTAATTGGATGATTTAGAGAAAACCTAAGTTT
>NC_044931.1:2306424-2306630 GCF_003576645.1 Ipomoea triloba | reverse complement strand
AAGCGGTAAAGTGCATGAAAAATAAGGAAATGTAAGTCTGAACTCCACGCATAGGGAACCTAATGTTTTAGTGGGACACATCTCAAGAAAAACACTCATAGGTAACTGGAGTATATGTCGGTCCTCTCCATTCGAATAATTTGCTCAATTGCGGTTGTCTTAGCAACCGATTCACCATGTCTTCAAACCCAAATTCCCTTAGCACG
>NC_044931.1:2268087-2305448 GCF_003576645.1 Ipomoea triloba | reverse complement strand
TGGTACGTAACATTTGTTAACTTGCCTTTGGATGATTTCACTTTATAATGGAAGTTATATGTTGAAATCAAGCTACTCTTTGCATGCACCCAATTTAATTTACGAAAGTAAAGAACATTGTGGTTTTAAATTGCTTATGTCCTCTAAGAACTAGGAATTGATATGTCACGAAAGTGGAGCAAATCCTTGTTCTAATCTTTATCTTTAGTTCATGAAAATGAAATTTAGATTAAAGATTCTTTTGTGCAATTCATTGAACTCTTAAATTAATTGTTTTCCCCAAATCTTGTTATTGCATCTATAAGATAATTCTCCTTAATTCGAGTCCTATCTTTAATTATCAGAGTTTATACCAATTATAATATTGCTTTTAATTCTTGATGAACCTGTTATAGCTTGTTACATATCAACTCATATATGATTGCTTGGATTCTTGTTAAATTTATTCATCTTAATGCCTAAAAATTTAATTGCTATACAAGTACATGCCATAAAACCCAATCCCTTGAGAACGATATAATTAACCCACAAATTCACTACACCACTTTACACATCAGTATTTCCCTCCAATTAAATTCTCTGACTTATAAATATCCACAAGCGCCAATTGTTCATGAGTTAAGCTTCAGAGGACCCTTGTTCCTCTTGTATTAGGTTCAACTTGTGGTGGTGGAGGTGGTGGTTCTGCTCTTGCCATTGTTCCGCTTGTGCTTGCTTCCTCATAATTCCATTTCAAGGATTGCTCTTTGGTTCTTCCCATTCCCTAAAAAAAAAGGTAAAGTGCATGAAAAATAAGGAAATGTAAGTCTGAACTCCACGCATACGGAACCAAATGTCTTAGTGGGACACATCTCAAGACAAGAAACTGATTGGTAACCGGAGTATATGTCGGTCCTCTGCATTGGAATACATTGCTCAATTGCGGTTGTCTTAATAACCGATTAACCATGTCTTCAAACCCAAATTCCCTTAGCACGCTCAGATCAAAGTATTTCTCTCCAATTAAATTCTCTGACTTATACATATCCACAAACGCCAATTGTTCATGAGTTAAGCCTCGGAGGACCCTTGTTCCTCTTGTATTAGGTTCAACTTGTGGTGGTGGAGGTGGTGGTTCTTCTCTTGCCATTGTTCGGCTTGTGCTTGCTTCCTCATAATTCCATTTCAAGGCTTGCTCTTTGGTTCTTGCCATTTCCTAAAAAAAATGGTAAAGTGCATGAAAAATAAGGAAATGTAAGTCTGAACTCCACGCATAGGGAACCTAATGTTTTAGTGGGACACATCTCAAGATAAGAAACTGATAGGTAACCGGAGTATATGTCGGTCCTCTCCATTGGAATACATTGCTCAATTGCGGTTGTCTTAGCAACCGATTCACCATGTCTTCAAACCCAAATTCCCTTAGCATGCTCAGATCAAAGTATTTCCCTCCAATTAAATTCTCTGACTTATAAATATCCACAAGCGCCAATTGTTCATGAGTTAAGCCTCAGAGGTGTAATACCCCGTATTTTCCTAACATTATTATTTTATCCTAAGGCGTTGACATTCATAAGTTATGATCTTCAGATATTTCAAAAGAATTTTTATAAGTGAGTATAGTTGTTATTTAGCTGCGATCCTACGTACCGGTCACGAACCGTAAGAATTTTAGGAACTACTATTCGGACCCGTTTTTCCTAGGAAATAGATTTTTAGGCACCATACTATTATTCTGGAATTTCCTATTTAATTAGATTAGCCCATAGCAGCCAAAATTTATTTGCGATCGTACATCGCAAAAATTCGCGGTGAACCGAACCTAGCCCAATTTTGAGTTTTAGACTGGAATAAATTTTTGGGTTCGAAAATTATTGGATTTAGATTATTTTCTACCGAGAATTCATCTGTTTTAACCCTTACCAGTCCAAAAGAAGATATTTTCCTTACCGACCACAAGGTTGTGACAAGTGTCACATTAATGACCATGTGGTAATATATGAGTTGGATAAGTCTTCCAAATGGATAAGCATCCCTATATTTTATTATTATTATTATTATTATTATTTATATGAATGGATAATCATCCATATATTTTATTATTATTATTATTATTATTATTATTATTATTATTATTATTATTATTATTATTATTATTATTATATATATGATATCACGTATCTATATATATATATATATGTGATGATAAGAATGAAGTTTCATTCTTATCATTTTCCTTCCAAATTCGTGAGAGAGAGAGAGAGAGGAGAGAGAGAGAGAGAGGGAGTTCATCTTCTTCCACCATTAGAGCTCACCTTCCATAGCCAAGCTTTCTTCACAAGTGTCAACCTATTCGGTAAAACTTTAATTTTATTCGGTAGAAAGCTTTGTATTCCTTCCTAGATCATGAATCTAAGTTTAGTTTCTTTATATTTGTTGTTATGGTGTTGATTTTGATCATAGGATTTAAGGTGAATTTGGGGAAAAGATCCAAGAGTTGTTCCTACGGTGTTAGTAAACCTTCTTAAGGTAAGGAATCCCTTTAATTGGTTGAGGTTGTTTGAAACTAGATAATTGATAGCTTGGTTGAAATATGATGGGTTCTAGGTGGAATTTTTGTGTACATAATGAATGTATATATATGTAATTGTATTTTTTTTTCATAAGGCATATGTACAAAATGTTATGTTGGTATGAGGTGGTTGTTAATGTGCCTAAACCATGAAGTTGAGCATACTATGTATATTAAAATATGTGTAGTATATATGTACTTGTAGTGTGATATATATATTTATAAATATTATGTACATATATATAGTATGTATGTACGTGTAGTGTAAAGTATATATATATATTAATATGTATTATGTACATATTATGGGTACGTGTAGAATAGTATATATATATATATATATATATATATATATATATATTTATATAGGTGATATATATATATATATGTAGTGTAGATACGTGTAGTGTAGTATATATATAGATAATTATAAAGTATGGTGTGTATATTGGTGTGTTGTAAGTGAATTATTGTATATATATATATATATATATATATATATATATATTTATGTGTATTGTATATATGTATATATATCTATATACGTGGGGTGTGTGGATATTTAACCTATATGTATATATATATGTACATATATGGGTATGTATGTATTAATAACATGTTGTATTATGTATATATATATAGGGTAAAATGTCACATTTTGTGTATAGTATATGGTATGTATAACCCACAATTATATATGTGGTTAGTGAGAAGAATAAATATATATATGTGTGTATTATGTATATGAAACATATGTATGTACGTGTAGTATATATAGTTGTGTGTGTATTATGTATATATATACACGTGTGATGTGTGTATGTTTAAACTATATATATATGTACATATATGAGTATATATGTATACTTAAATAAAGGTTGTATTATATATATATATATATATATATATGGTATGTGTACTTTATGTGAGTATGCATAAATGTGGAAAATGTTATGTTGAATGCATATATACATATGTGTAATGTAATGATGGAAAATGTTTGAGCAAAATGTTTTGAGAGACAAGACTTTTGAACTAAGTTAAGAATGGTGATTGATTTCAAAGGAGGACTTAATTTTATGGAAAATGTCCAAAAAGTGATTTTTGACTCAAGGAAAGGGAAAAGGAAGGAAAATGTTTTCAAACCTTTGTTCTAGTAAAAGTGGTGAAGGACCTTGTCTTGTAGCCTACGGGATAAAGAGCTTAAAGTGCCTTCCCGTATGGTGGTTATGTTATTGTATGACCAGTTCATACTGTGGGCGAAGTCTATTCGCCGAGTACTATATCACCCGGAAGGAAAAGGGTCTCCTGCGGGGGTGTGCACACTTAAGTATAGTAACTCTATTTTCGGGTAGGTGTCGTTCTTATGAACCTAGTGAGACTAGCTAGGAATCATTCCAACGCTCCTATAAGTCCAGGGGATCAGTATTAGACCGGGCGATGACCACTGAACCCGAGTTGAACGATCCAAGTGGTCAGTCAAAAGTGGAGAAAGGATACTCCAAAGGCTTCACACTCACTTTCTATCTAGAACCAAGTGGATTTTGAAATATGAATGTAGTTACGCTGTAGCTACGGAGAAGAGGTATGTGAAAAGTATTGAAAATACCCAAAGGTTGTGGGTGATCTCTCTGAAAGGTGAAAAGTGAAGAGAATTTCCTTATGAGGGAAATGTTTTTCAAAGAAAGTGATTGAGAACAAAAAGGTGGAATTTGTGTTTTTCCATTACTTGCTTATATGCTTAAATGTTTAGCAATATATGCTTTGAGTAAGTAAATGATTATTGTATGACCTCGTCTAGAGGGAAAGTGATTCAAGATTGATATTGAAATTGTCGCCTATTATGTGTGCACGTTGCTATGTGTAACTGTTGCAGGTAGAACCTCGGCTGGTGAGTAAGGATAGGGTTTTGATGTAACAATTTTTACAAAATCTTTATTTAGTTTTGAATAACCCGTGGATATCCTTACTTAGCCGTCGCGCTAACTACACTTCAATGTGTATTGTTTTATCAGATGCAGTTTAGTGAGTACCTCTGTAGCCGATGAGCTCAGAATAGAAGAGAAGTGCAGGTTGAGGTCTACTATGATGTTGTTGTAGTATGTTGGTGTTGTAAGTTTAGCCTTAGCACTTAGAGTGGAGTTTGTCAAAGAGGTGATAGAATTCACTCTAGGTGAGGCGGTAGCACCCAGTTTTCTGTTGAGTAGATGTAAGCTTCCGCAACGTCTGATTACTGATTTGTAATAAAGTATAAGAGTGGAAAATTGGGGTGTTACAAGAGGACCCTTGTTCCTCTTGTATTAGGTTCAACTTGTGGTGGTGGAGGTGGTGGTTCTGCTCTTGCCATTGTTCCGCTTGTGCTTGCTTGCTCATAATTCCATTTCAAGGATTGCTCTTTGGTTCTTCCCATTCCCTAAAAAAAACAGTAAAGTGCATGAAAAATAAGGAAATGTAAGTCTGAACTCCACGCATAGGGAACCTAATGTCTTAGTTGGACACATCTCAAGACAAGAAACTGATAGGTAACCGGAGTATATGTCGGTCCTCTCCATTCGAATACATTGCTCAATTGCGGTTGTCTTAGCAACCGATTCACCATGTCTTCAAACCCAAATTCCCTTAGCACGCTCAGATCAAAGTATTTCCCTCCAATTAAATTCTCTGACTTATACATATCCACAAGAACCAATTGTTCATGAGTTAAGCCTCGTAGGACCCTTGTTCCTCTTGCATTAGGTTCAACTTGTGGTGGTGGAGGTGGTGGTTCTTCTCTTGCCATTGTTCGGCTTGTGCTTGCTTCCTCATAATTCCATTTCAAGGCTTGCTCTTTGGTTCTTGCCATTTCCTAAAAAAAATGGTAAAGTGCATGAAAAATAAGGAAATGTAAGTCTGAACTCCACGCATAGGAAACCTAATGTTTTAGTGGGACACATCTCAAGCAAAAAACTCATAGGTAACCGGAGTATATGTCGGTCCTCTCCATTCGAATACTTTGCTCCATTGTGGGTGTCTTAGCAACCGATTCACCATGTCTTCAAACCCAAATTCCCTTAGCACGCTCAGATCAAAGTATTTCCCTCCAATTAAATTCTCTGACTTATACATATCCACAAGAACCAATTGTTCATGAGTTAAGCCTCGTAGGACCCTTGTTCCTCTTGCATTAGGTTCAACATGTAGTGGTGGAGGTGGTGGTTCTGCTATTGCCATTGTTCGGCTTCTGCTTGCTTCCTCATAATTCAATTTCAAGGCTTGCTCTTTGGTTCTTCGCATCTCCTAAAAAAAGCGGTAAAGTGCCTGAAAAATAAGGAAATGTAAGTCTGAACTCCACGCATAGGGAACCTAATGTTTTAGAGTGACACATCTCAAGCAAGAAACTCATAGGTAACCGGAGTATATGTCGGTCCTCTCCATTCGAATACTTTGCTCCATTGCGGGTGTCTTAGCAATCGATTTACCATGTCTTCAAACCCAAATTCCCTTAGCACGCTCAGATCAAAGTATTTCTCTCCAATTAAATTCTCTGACTTATACATATCCACAAGAACCAATTGTTCATGAGTTAAGCCTCGTAGGACCCTTGTTCCTCTTGCATTAGGTTCAACTTGTGGTGGTGGAGGGGGTGGTTCTTCTCTTGCCATTGTTCGGCTTGTGCTCGCTTCCTCATAATTCCATTTCAAGGCTTGCTCTTTGGTTCTTGCCATTTCCTAAAAAAAATGGTAAAGTGCATGAAAAATAAGGAAATGTAAGTCTGAACTCCACGCATAGGGAACCTAATGTTTTAGAGTGACACATCTCAAGCAAGAAACTCATAGGTAACCGGAGTATATGTCGGTCCTCTCCATTCGAATACTTTGCTCCATTGCGGGTGTCTTAGCAATCGATTTACCATGTCTTCAAACCCAAATTCCCTTAGCACGCTCAGATCAAAGTATTTCTCTCCAATTAAATTCTCTGACTTATACATATCCACAAGAACCAATTGTTCATGAGTTAAGCCTCGTAGGACCCTTGTTCCTCTTGCATTAGGTTCAACTTGTGGTGGTGGAGGTGGTGGTTCTTCTCTTGCCATTGTTCGGCTTGTGCTTGCTTCCTCATAATTCCATTTCAAGGCTTGCTCTTTAGTTCTTGCCATTCCCTAAAAAAAACGGTACAGTGCATGAAAAATAAGGAAATGTAAGTCTGAACTCCACGCATACGGAACCAAATGTCTTAGTGGGACACATCTCAAGACAAGAAACTGATAGGTAACCGGAGTATATGTCGGTCCTCTCCATTCGAATACTTTGCTCCATTGTGGGTGTCTTAGCAACCGATTCACCATGTCTTCAAACCCAAATTCTCTTAGCACGCTCAGATCAAAGTATTTCCCTCCAATTAAATTCTCTGACTTATACATATCCACAAGAACCAATTGTTCATGAGTTAAGCCTAGTAGGACCCTTGTTCCTCTTGCATTAGGTTCAACTTGTGGTGGTGGAGGTGGTGGTTCTGCTGTTGCCATTGTTCGGCTTGTGCTTGCTTCCTCATAATTCAATTTCATGGCATGCTCTTTGGTTCTTCGCATCTCCTAAAAAAAGCGGTAAAGTGTCTTAAAAATAAGGAAATGTAAGTCTGAACTCCACGCATAGGGAACCTAATGTTTTAGTTGGACACATCTCAAGCAAGAAACTCATAGGTAACCGGAGTATATGTCGGTCCTCTCCATTCGAATACTTTGCTCCATTGCGGTTGTCTTAGCAACCGATTTACCATGTCTTCAAACCCAAATTCCCTTAGCACGATCAGATAAAAAGTATTTCCCTCCAATTAAATTCTCTGACTTATACACATTCACAAGAGCCAATTGTTCGTGAGTTTGACCGACATAATGCCATTTCAAGGCTTGCTCTTTGGTTCTTCCAATTCCCTAAAAAAACGGTAAAGTGCATGAAAAATAAGGAAATGTAAGTCTGAACTCCACGCATAGGGAACCTAATGTCTTAGTGGGACACATCTCAAGACAAGAAACTGATAGGTAACCGGAGTATATGTCGGTCCTCTCCATTCGAATACTTTGCTCAATTGCGGTTGTCTTAGCAACCGATTCACCATGTCTTCAAACCCAAATTCCCTTAGCATGCTCAGATCAAAGTATTTCCCTCCAATTAAATTCTCTGACTTATAAATATCCACAAGCGCCAATTGTTCATGAGTTAAGCCTCAGAGGACCCTTGTTCCTCTTGTATTAGGTTCAACTTGTGGTGGTGGAGGTGGTGGTTCTGCTCTTGCCATTGTTCCGCTTGTGCTTGCTTCCTCATAATTCAATTTCAAGGATTGCTCTTTGGTTCTTCCCATTCCCTAAAAAAAAACAATAAAGTGCATGAAAAATAAGGAAATGTAAGTCTGAACTCCACGCATAGAGAACCTAATGTCTTAGTGGGACACATCTCAAGACAAGAAACTGATAGGTAACCGGAGTATATGTCGGTCCTCTCCATTGAAATACATTGCTCAATTGCGGTTGTCTTAGCAACCGATTCACCATGTCTTCAAACCCAAATTCCCTTAGCATGCTCAGATCAAAGTATTTCTCTCCAATTAAATCTCTGACTTATACATATCCACAAGAGCCAATTGTTCATGAGTTAAGTCTCGGAGGACCCTCAACTTGTGGTCGTGGAGGGGGTGGTTCTGCTCTTACCATTGTTCGGCTTGTGCTTGCTTCCTCATAATTCCATTTCAAGGCTTGCTCTTTGGTTCTTCCCATTCCCTAAAAAAAACGGTAAAGTGCCTGAAAAATAAGGAAATGTAAGTCTGAACTCCACGCATAGAGAACCTAATGTCTTAGTGGGACTCATCTCAAGACAAGAAACTGATAGGTAACCGGAGTATATGTCGGTCCTCTCCATTCGAATACTTTGCTCAATTGCGGTTGTCTTAGCAACCGATTCACCATGTCTTCAAACCCAAATTCCCTTAGCACGCTCGAATCTAAGTATTTCCCTCCAATTAAATTCTCTGACTTATACACTTCCACAAGCGCCAATTGTTCATGAGTTAAGTCTCGGAGGACCCTCAACTTGTGGTCGTGGAGGAGGTGGTTCTGCTCTTACCATTGTTCGGCTTGTGCTTGCTTCCTCATAATTCCATTTCAAGGCTTGCTCTTTGGTTCTTCGCATTTCCTAAAAAAAGCGGTAAAATGCATGAAAAAAAAGGAAATGCAAGTTTGAACTCCACGTATAGGGAACCTAATGTTTTAGTTGGATACATCTCAAGCAGGACACTCATAGGTAACCGGAGTATATGTCGGTCCTCTCCATTGAAATACGTTGCTCAATTGCGGTTGTCTTAGCAACCGATTCACCATGTCTTCAAACCCAAATTCCCTTAGCATGCTCAGATCAAAGTATTTCTCTCCAATTAAATTCTCTGACTTATACATATCCACAAGAACCAATTGTTCATGAGTTAAGCCTCGTAGGACCCTTGTTAGAACCAATTGTTCATGAGTTAAGCCTCGTAGGACCCTTGTTCCTCTTGCATTAGGTTCAACTAAGCCTCGTAGGACCCTTGTTCCTCTTGCATTAGGTTCAACTTGTGGTGGTGGGACCCTTGTTCCTCTTGCATTAGGTTCAACTTGTGGTGGTGGAGGTCTTGTTCCTCTTGCATTAGGTTCAACTTGTGGTGGTGGAGGTTGTAACCCCTCGTCTTTTCGAATAAGATTAAGGTTCGAGAAATATGTCTTTAAGCTATGACATTCCTGAGATGAGTGACCGATGCGTCAAAAGGATTTTTATAAGGAAATATAGTTATTATTAAGCTGCGATCGTTCGTGCCGGTCACGAACCGTAAAATTTTCGAGGACGAATTTTCAGCTCGGATTTCCTAGGAAATGGACTATTAAGCATATTATGACTAAGTATGAACTTCCTGCTTAGTTAAGTTGAATTTGGACGGAGTATAAGGGTCAAAATTTATTTCTGATCGTACACCGCGAAATTCCCGCAGTGAACTGAACCTAGCCCAATTTGGAGCTTTTGACTGGAATAAATTTGTGGTTTCAAGAAATATTCTATTTAAATTATTTTCTACCGAAAATTCATCTGTTTTGACCCCGAACTGTCTAAATTGAGATATTTTCTTAAAGTTACCAATAGGAATTTGACATGTGTCACCCAATTGTGATCCCAAAAATTTTATCTTGATTTATAAAGACTTTTCTCCTCCCATTTTGGCCATTTGGCCGAAATAATCACAAGGGAAAAGGGAAGAGAAATTTCCATCATCTTCTTCATCCAAGCTTCAACCACCATAGCCAATTCCTTCACACCTCTTCAATTTATTCGGTAAATCGTTAATTTTATTCGGTAGATAGTCTTATATTCCTCTCTAGATTCATAATCTAAGTTTAGATTTCCTAAATTGTGTTCTTATGATGTTGGATTCTGGTCTAGGGTTTCAAGAAGAATTTGGGGGAAATCACTCAAAGACTCTTTCTAAGGATTTTAGTAGCTAATTGAGGTAAGGAATTCCCTTAAGTTGGTTTAGTCACTTGAAATTAGATAATTGATTATTTGGTTGAAACATGGTGTTTTGGAGCTTTGGGAATATTTTTGTATACATGTTCATAGCTTGGATATGCTTGTATATGTTGTATTTATGTCCATATAGGCTTATACTTGTGAAAATAGTGAAAGGAAATCAGGGTAGATTCTGGCAGTAACTTCCGAGATTTATTGGGAAATATTGGTAAGGTATTTTGATCCTATTTTTTTTAGACATGTAGTTCTATAAGTGTAGAACCCGCATATAAAATTTCATAATGATCGGAGTAGTATAAGTATGGTTTTCGAATTTTTCTCCAAAACTGGTCCAGAGAGAGAAAAATTCCGGACAGCACACTGCCAAGGGCAAAGATGGAATTTTCTGTGTTTATTCGCGGACCAAAATGACCAAAACTTTTTATGGACATCAAGTACTATAAGTTGGGATTCTACCATAAAAATTTCAAGTGAAAAAGAGTTCGGGAACTATTTTTACCGGCTCAATCTTTCGGACTGCGCCAAGCTGAATTTTCTGAATTATGCTTAGTATGATTATGGATGTGTTAATGATAATTGTGAGGTAGTTAGTGAGTTAATGGTGATTAGGTGATGCTAAGGACGTGGATTAATGATGGAGATTAAATGATAACCTCATGATTTTTGGGTTATGGTTAGGCAATGACCTTACCTATTAGAATTTATATATGTTTGGATGTACGATATCCTCAAGTTATGATCTAATGGTGTTGATCATAGTGGAAGTTGTTGAGGACGATAGTTAAGGATGTTGGTTGATTTTAAGTGTGAGATGGACATATGAAGTGTATCCAAAAATGTTTATGAAAACTTACGTTGAAAAACGTATGCTATTTTGATATAAAGGTTGTCAAAACCTTATTGTTTGAGAAAATGATGTTTGAAAATCCTTCAGGGGCTAAAGAGGTAGCCGATTTCAAATATTGGACTCATTGGTGAAATATGTCCAAAAGAAATGATTTGAGTAAGAAAAATTGAAGGAAGAATCATGTTTTCAAAACCGTAGTTTCTAAAGTAAGTTGAGGAGGACCTTGATTGACCCACGGGTGGCTTTAAGTGCCCTTGCCCAGTGGTCGTTATATTATATTGTTAGAGCGAAGTCTATTCGCCGTTATGTCGTCATGTTGGGATAAGGAGAGGTGCCCACGGGAAGGCTTGAGTGCCACGGCCCGGGGTTGGGATAAGGGAGGAACCTACGGGAGGGCTGGAGTGCCATGGCCCGAGGTTGTAGGCCTCACTCTTACTATATGAAACTAAGGAAGTTTTAAAAATGAGTAAAGAGTTACTCTGTAACGTCTTTGAGAAAGAAATGATTTTGTCTTACGAGACGAGTGGATTTTGATTCACTGAACGATATACTATTTTCCAAATGATTATGTTTTCAAACCTTTGTCTACTTTTGAGTGACATCGGATTTCCTTACTTAGCCGTCGCGCTAACTGCACTTCAATGTGTTTCTTATCAGTTGCAGATTAGTGTGGGCCCCTGTAGCCGATGAGCTCGGAATAGAAGGGAAGTACAGGTTGAGGTCTACTCTTTGATGTAGACAGGGATTGTTATTAATGTTGTAAGTTTAGCCTGTGCACTTAGAGTGGAGTTTGTCAAAGAGGTGATAGAATTCACTCTAGGTGTGGCGGTAGCACCCGGTTTTCTGTTGATATGATGTAAGCTTCCGCAGCGTTTTATTACGGATTTTGTAATAAATGTAAGAGTTGAAAATTGGGGTGTTACAAAGTGGTATCAGAGCTCAAGGTTGAGATCTAGGTTTGAACTTTAAGTTTGAATCTTTGGGGAATAGTAGTAGTCTTTTGAAACCATGGATTATAAGAAGAAAGTTTCGAGGACGAAACTCTTTTTAAGGGGGGTAGAGTGTAATACCCCGTATTTTCCTAACATTATTATTTTATCCTAAGGTATTGACATACATGAGTTATGATCTCCCGATACTTCAAAAGAATTTTTATAAGTAAGTATAGTTGTTATTAAGCTGCGATCGTACGTCCTGGTCACGAACCGTAAAATTTTTAGGAACTAGTATTTGGACTTGTTTGTCCTAGGAAATGGATTTCTAGACACCATACTATTATTCTTGAATTTCCTATTTAATTAGATTAGCCCATAGCAGCGAAAATTTATTTTGATCGTACATCGCTAAATTTCGCGGTGTACCGAACCTAGCCCAATTTTGAGGGTTAGTCTGGAATAAATTTTTAGTTTCGGAAATTATTCTATCTGGATTATTTTCCACCGAAACTTTATCTGTTTGGACCCCAACTGATAAGTTGGAAGATATTTTATTATTTTTTTTTTTTTTTCCAATCTTATCACATAAGATTGTGATGTAGTATAAAAGCCAATTTTTTTTCCTTTTTCCCTTGCTTTTGCCGAAATGAAGAGGAGAGGAGAGAGAGAGAGATCATCTTCACCATTCTTCTTCCTCCATTGCTTCCATAGCCAAAATCCTTCTCAACTCTCAATTTTATTCGGTAAGTTTTCGATTTTATTCGGTAGAAAGCCTTGTAATCCTTCCTAGGTTATGAATCTATGCTTAGTTTCTTGATATTTGATGTTTTGGTGTTGATTTGGACCTAGGGTTTTAAGGTGAAAGTTGGGGAAAGATCCAAGAATTTCTTCCTAAGGTGTTAATAAACCATTGAGGTAAGGAATTCCCTTAAGTTGGAATTAGTCACTTGAATTTGGATAATTGATTTTGGTTGAAATATGGTGTTTTTGGAGCTTTGGGAATATTTTTGTATACATGTTCATAGCTTGGATATGCTTGTATATGTTGTATTTATGTCCATATAGGCTTATACTTGTGAAAATAGTGAAAGGAAATCAGGGTAGATTCTGGCAGTAACTTCCGAAATTTATTGGGAAAAATTGGTAAGGTATTTTGATCCAATTTTTTTTAGACATGTAGTTCTATAAGTGTAGAACCCGCATATAAAATTTCATAATGATCGGAGTAGTGGAAGTATGGTTTTCGAATTTTTCTCCAAAACTGGTCCCGAGAGAGAAAAATTCTGGACAGCACACTGCCAAGGGCAAAGATGGAATTTTCTGTGTTTATTCGCGGATCAAAATGACCAAAACTTTTTATGGACATCAAGTACTATAAGTTGGGGTTCTACCATAAAAATTTCAAGTGAAAAAGAGTTCGGGAACTATTTTTACCGGCTCAATCTTTCGGACTGCGCCAAGCTGAAATTTTCTGAATTACGCTTAGTATGATTATTGATGTGTTAATGATAATTGTGAGTGTGTGTAATATATATATGATGTGTGCGTGTGGTATATATATACTGTATATGTATGTGTGTGATATATTTATATATATGAAAATAGTATTACATATTTATATATATTGGATGTGTAGCATAACCTACGTATGTGTATATAAGTAATATATACATATTATATATGGTATGAGTATTAAGTATATATATATGTGGTATGTATATATATATACGTGTAATGTGTGTATTATAATATATGTACATATATGAGTATGTATGTATATTTAAATGGAGTGTTGTAATATGTATATATTTGGTATGTGTACCTTAAGTGAATATGCATAAATATGTGGAAAGTGTTAGGCTTATGTGGTATGCATATATACAAATGTGTAGTGTGATGATGGAAAATGTTTTGAGAAAGATGTTTTGAGAGACGAGACTTGTGAACCAAGTTGAGAATGGTAATTGTTTTCAAAATAGGGACTTGATTTTGTGGAAAATGTCCAAAAGAAGATGAGAAAGGAGGGGAAATGTTTTTAAAACCTTAGTTTCAAGAAGTTAAAGAGGACCTTGTCATTTATATTACCTCGGGCTATAGTACCGATGGTCTTCTTCAATATATGTACGGCAGTATACGCCAAGCCTCTACGTCACTTCGTCAGGCGTAGGGAGTTTCTGCGTCACTCAGTCAGGCGCAGGTTTTATTCATACGTAAAGCGAAGTCTATTCGCCAAGTCTCTACGTCACTTCGTCAGGCGTAGGGAGTCTCTACGTCACTTCGTCAGGCGTAGGGAGGCTCTGCGTCACTCAGTCAGGCGCAGGGGAGTTTTCTATATCACTCAGTCAGGCGTAGGCCGTGGGGGTGTGCACACTTAAGTATAGATACTCATGTCATTTTCGGGTTGGTATCAGCTTTATGGACCTAGGTGGGGCCAAACTAGGGACCATAATGATGAACCTTCGTCCAAGGGATCACGAACGAGACTTGGGGCAGGACCGTAATCCCCATGTCCAGATCCGATTTCGGTCTAGTCAAAGAAATTTGTATCCTCAATAAGGTCTCTTGCTTCTAGTCAGAAACTAAGTAACGTTTTCATAATTGAAGACAACTAGAAGTCATAATTGTGGCATTGACATGTGTGATAGACAGGGATAGTTCTGAAAACCTATCCTGTATGAAAAGAAATCAAAGGCAACCTAGTTTGATAAACTAGGAAGTTTGATAAGGAAATGTGTTGTGACTTATATACTCATTATATGCTTGTGATTATATGGCATTAATTGTTGATTGCAGTAATGAAAGGCATGGACACCATATTTGGTAATGTGTATTTACCTTTATGAATTATTTGTCAAAACTTTTATCTGATGGAAGTGACAAATGGATTACCTTACTTAGCCGTTGTGCTAATTACACTTCACCGTGTACGTCATTTCAGATGTCATCCAGTGAAGGATCCTGTAGCCCGGCAAACACTCCTGATCATGTTTGCCCGGGACCTACTTTTGTTGGTCAGACTTTGCATGACACGCCGGACAGAGACCCCTATTCTCCACCCGATTCTCAAAGCTCTCCAGACTATACTCCAGCGTCCCCTGACTATACTCCAGCAACCCCAGTCAGCCCAGTCAATCCTTATTCCTTTTTGGACTTAGTAGATGAGTTAAATGCTCAGTATGGGTACTACCCCATAGAGCTTATTCCCGGTTCTGACCCTATCGAGTTCATTGTCCGCTACCCGTGTCCGTGGGACTCCGACCCACGAGATTTTCGTGACGAGTGGTCAATGATGTTAGTCGAGTGTCGCTTCCTCGATCACATCATGTGGTTCGAGGGAGAGTGGCACCTCGTTTGGGGCACGTACACCACACCGGTGTACCGAAGTTTGGATTAGAGGGCCAGAGTTGGGAAGTTTTTGGATGGTTTTCTCTTTTTGTGTATATATATCTTTTGGTAGCCTTAGTTTTGGCTGGCTCTAGTCTGTTAGGGCAGTGGAGGACCCGAAGTTTGTAAATAACAGCCGTCGGGCAAATTCTTATAAATACCTTTTGATATTAATATATATGCCTAGAATATTATATTTTGATGTTTGGGGTGTTGATGTTGAGTGTGTTTCTTTTAGCCTGTGCACTTATAGTGGAAGTTTTATCAAAGAGGTGATAGGCTTCACTCTAAGTGTGGCGGTAGCACCCAGTTTACTGCTGTAAGATGTAAGCTTCCGCAGCGTTATATTACGCATATTGTAATAGTTGTCGGAGCAGAAATTGGGGTGTTACAAGGTGGTATCAGAGCATGGTTTTGAGGTCCTTACTTTGGGCAATAGAATGAGTTAGGCTCTGTCGCAAGTTAGTATAAAAGCCTATGATTCGAGTCAGCCTAGGGTTCGAGTCAGTTTAAGTTGACCTTGTTGGAGTTGGAGCTGGAGCTGGAGGCCGGAGGCCGGACAGAGAACGGGGTACCTTGCCATTCCGTGTATAATATGTGATTTAATTGTTGCGTAGTATAATTACTACTTGTCATTGCATATATATGCTGATTGTTGGTCATATTGGTTTAAGTCGGCTGTTGACATGATGCCTTGCTACTGTTATGCCATGGTAGGGATACCTACCTGATGAATATGATTAATGGTTAGACCCTCGAATTCTAACTTCTAACTTTAAGAGAGCTAACTCAGAATCGCTTGTTCAGCAAGATGCCTCCTAGACGAAGCGTACCTGCTAGGGAAAGCAATGATGTCTCGGCGATGGACCGTATGGCCATGGCAATGGAACAGATTTGAGTCATCTGTTTGGACAATAGTAAGGAGGAACTTGGCAGACTCTTGATTAATGAGTGCCAGATGTAGGAAATTAAGGGGAGTAATTCGGACTGAGAGTCTGAAAGTTTGGATTGTAAGTGTCAAAGCCAAAAGGAAAAATCGTGGCCTGAAATGCTTTTGAGTTTCGGGGACGAAACTCTTTTTAAGGAGGGTAGACTGTAACCCCTCGTCTTTCCGATAAGTCTAAGGGTCGGAAAATATATCTTTAGGCTATGACATTCATAAGATGATCTCCCGATATGTCAAGGGAATTTTTATACGGAGGTATAGTTGTCATTAAGCTGCGATCGTTCGTGCCGGTCACGAACCGTAAAATTTTCGAGGACGAATTTTCAGCTCGGATTTCCTTAAAAATTGATGATTAGGCATGTTATGACTAAGTATGAACTTCCTGCTTAGTTAAGTTGAAATTGGATGAGCTATAAGGGTCGAAATTTATTTCTGATCGTACACCGCGAAATTTCCGCAGTGTACCGAACCTAGCCCATTTTGGAGCTTTTGACTGGAATAAATTTGTGGTTTCGAAAATTATTCTTTCTGGATTATTTTCCACCGAAACTTTATCTGTTTGGACCACAACTGATATGTTGTGGAGATATTTTATTATTTTATTATTTTTTTTCCAATCTTATCACATAAGATTGTGATGTAGTATAAAAGCCAATTTTTTTTCCTTTTTCCCTTGCTTTTGCCGAAATGAAGAGGAGAGGAGAGAGAGAGAGATCATCTTCACCATTCTTCTTCCTCCATTGCTTCCATAGCCAAAATCCTTCTCAACTCTCAATTTTATTCGGTAAGTTTTCGATTTTATTCGGTAGAAAGCCTTGTAATCCTTCCTAGGTTATGAATCTATGCTTAGTTTCTTGATATTTGATGTTTTGGTGTTGATTTGGACCTAGGGTTTTAAGGTGAAAGTTGGGGAAAGATCCAACAATTTCTTCCTAAGGTGTTAATAAACCTTTGAGGTAAGGAATTCCCTTAAGTTGGAATTAGTCACTTGAATTTGGATAATTGATTTTGGTTGAAATATGGTGTTTTTGGAGCTTTGGGAATATTTTTGTATACATGTTCATAGCTTGGATATGCTTGTATATGTTATATTTATGTCCATATAGGCTTATACTTGTGAAAATAGTGAAAGGAAATCAGGGTAGATTCTGGCAGTAACTTCCGAGATTTATTGGGAAAAATTGGTAAGGTATTTTGATCCTATTTTTTTTAGACATGTAGTTCTATAAGTGTAGAACCCGCATATAAAATTTCATAATGATCGGAGTAGTATAAGTATGGTTTTCGAATTTTTCTCCAAAACTGGTCCAGAGAGAGAAAAATTCCGGACAGCACACTGCCAAGGGCAAAAATGGAATTTTCTGTGTTTATTCGCGGATCAAAATGACCAAAACTTTTTATGGACATCAAGTACTATAAGTTGGGGTTCTACCATAAAAATTTCAAGTGAAAAAGAGTTCGGGAACTATTTTTACCGGCTCAATCTTTCGGACTGCGCCAAGCTGAAATTTTCTGAATTATGCTTAGTATGATTATTGATGTGTTAATGATAATTGTGAGTGTGTGTAATATATATATGATGTGTGCGTGTGGTATATATATACTGTATATGTATGTGTGTGATATATTTATATATATGAAAATAGTATTACATATTTATATATATTGGATGTGTAGCATAACCTACGTATGTGTATATAAGTAATATATACATATTATATATGGTATGAGTATTAAGTATATATATATGTGGTATGTATATATATATACGTGTAATGTGTGTATTATAATATATGTACATATATGAGTATGTATGTATATTTAAATGGAGTGTTGTAATATGTATATATTTGGTATGTGTACCTTAAGTGAATATGCATAAATATGTGGAAAGTGTTAGGCTTATGTGGTATGCATATATACAAATGTGTAGTGTGATGATGGAAAATGTTTTGAGAAAGATGTTTTGAGAGACGAGACTTGTGAACCAAGTTGAGAATGGTAATTGTTTTCAAAATAGGGACTTGATTTTGTGGAAAATGTCCAAAAGAAGATGAGAAAGGAGGGGAAATGTTTTTAAAACCTTAGTTTCAAGAAGTTAAAGAGGACCTTGTCATTTATATTACCTCGGGCTATAGTACCGATGGTCTTCTTCAATATATGTACGGCAGTATACGCCAAGCCTCTACGTCACTTCGTCAGGCGTAGGGAGTTTCTGCGTCACTCAGTCAGGCGCAGGTTTTATTCATACGTAAAGCGAAGTCTATTCGCCAAGTCTCTACGTCACTTCGTCAGGCGTAGGGAGGCTCTGCGTCACTCAGTCAGGCGCAGGGGAGTTTTCTATATCACTCAGTCAGGCGTAGGCCGTGGGGGTGTGCACACTTAAGTATAGATACTCATGTCATTTTCGGGTTGGTATCAGCTTTATGGACCTAGGTGGGGCCAAACTAGGGACCATAATGATGAACCTTCGTCCAAGGGATCACGAACGAGACTTGGGGCAGGACCGTAATCCCCATGTCCAGATCCGATTTCGGTCTAGTCAAAGAAATTTGTATCCTCAATAAGGTCTCTTGCTTCTAGTCAGAAACTAAGTAACGTTTTCATAATTGAAGACAACTAGAAGTCATAATTGTGGCATTGACATGTGTGATAGACAGGGATAGTTCTGAAAACCTATCCTGTATGAAAAGAAATCAAAGGCAACCTAGTTTGATAAACTAGGAAGTTTGATAAGGAAATGTGTTGTGACTTATATACTCATTATATGCTTGTGATTATATGGCATTAATTGTTGATTGCAGTAATGAAAGGCATGGACACCATATTTGGTAATGTGTATTTACCTTTATGAATTATTTGTCAAAACTTTTATCTGATGGAAGTGACAAATGGATTACCTTACTTAGCCGTTGTGCTAATTACACTTCACCGTGTACGTCATTTCAGATGTCATCCAGTGAAGGATCCTGTAGCCCGGCAAACACTCCTGATCATGTTTGCCCGGGACCTACTTTTGTTGGTCAGACTTTGCATGACACGTCGGGCAGAGACCCGTATTCTCCACCCTATTCTCAAGGCTACTCTCCAGGCTATACTCCAGCATCCCCTGACTATACTCCAGCAACCCCAGTCAGCCCAGTAAATATCTTTTGGTAACCTTAGTTTTGGCTGACTCTAGTCTGTTAGGTTGTGGAGGACCCGGAGTTTGTAATAACAGCCGTCGGGCAAATTCTTATAAATACCTTTTGATATTAATATATATGCCTAGAATATTATATTTTGATGTTTGGGGTGTTGATGTTGAGTGTGTTTCTTTTAGCCTGTGCACTTATAGTGGAAGTTTTATCAAAGAGGTGATAGGCTTCACTCTAAGTGTGGCGGTAGCACCCAGTTTACTGCTGTAAGATGTAAGCTTCCGCAGCGTTATATTACGCATATTGTAATAGTTGTCGGAGCAGAAATTGGGGTGTTACAAGGTGGTATCAGAGCATGGTTTTGAGGTCCTTACTTTGGGCAATAGAATGAGTTAGGCTCTGTCGCAAGTTAGTATAAGAGCCTATGATTCGAGTCAGCCTAGGGTTCGAGTCAGTTTAAGTTGACCTTGTTGGAGTTGGAGCTGGAGCTGGAGGCCGGAGGCCGGACAGAGAACGGGGTACCTTGCCATTCCGTGTATAATATGTGATTTAATTGTTGCGTAGTATAATTACTACTTGTCATTGCATATATATGCTGATTGTTGGTCATATTGGTTTAAGTCGGCTGTTGACATGATGCCTTGCTACTGTTATGCCATGGTAGGGATACCTACCTGATGAATATGATTAATGGTTAGACCCTCGAATTCTAACTTCTAACTTTAAGAGAGCTAACTCAGAATCGCTTGTTCAGCAAGATGCCTCCTAGACGAAGCGTACCTGCTAGGGAAAGCAATGATGTCTCGGCGATGGACCGTATGGCCATGGCAATGGAACAGATTTGAGTCATCTGTTTGGACAATAGTAAGGAGGAACTTGGCAGACTCTTGATTAATGAGTGCCAGATGTAGGAAATTAAGGGGAGTAATTCGGACTGAGAGTCTGAAAGTTTGGATTGTAAGTGTCAAAGCCAAAAGGAAAAATCGTGGCCTGAAATGCTTTTGAGTTTCGGGGACGAAACTCTTTTTAAGGAGGGTAGACTGTAACCCCTCGTCTTTCCGATAAGTCTAAGGGTCGGAAAATATATCTTTAGGCTATGACATTCATAAGATGATCTCCCGATATGTCAAGGGAATTTTTATACGGAGGTATAGTTGTCATTAAGCTGCGATCGTTCGTGCCGGTCACGAACCGTAAAATTTTCGAGGACGAATTTTCAGCTCGGATTTCCTTAAAAATTGATGATTAGGCATGTTATGACTAAGTATGAACTTCCTGCTTAGTTAAGTTGAAATTGGATGAGCTATAAGGGTCGAAATTTATTTCTGATCGTACACCGCGAAATTTCCGCAGTGTACCGAACCTAGCCCATTTTGGAGCTTTTGACTGGAATAAATTTGTGGTTTCGAAAATTATTCTTTCTGGATTATTTTCCACCGAAACTTTATCTGTTTGGACCACAACTGATATGTTGTGGAGATATTTTATTATTTTATTATTTTTTTTTTCCAATCTTATCACATAAGATTGTGATGTAGTATAAAAGCCAATTTTTTTCCTTTTTCCCTTGCTTTTGCCGAAATGAAGAGGAGAGGAGAGAGAGAGAGATCATCTTCACCATTCTTCTTCCTCCATTGCTTCCATAGCCAAAATCCTTCTCAACTCTCAATTTTATTCGGTAAGTTTTCGATTTTATTCGGTAGAAAGCCTTGTAATCCTTCCTAGGTTATGAATCTATGCTTAGTTTCTTGATATTTGATGTTTTGGTGTTGATTTGGACCTAGGGTTTTAAGGTGAAAGTTGGGGAAAGATCCAACAATTTCTTCCTAAGGTGTTAATAAACCTTTGAGGTAAGGAATTCCCTTAAGTTGGAATTAGTCACTTGAATTTGGATAATTGATTTTTGGTTGAAATATGGTGTTTTTGAGCTTTGGAAATATTTTTTTATACATGTTCATAGCTTGGATATGCATGTATATGTTATATTTATGTCCATATAGGCTTATACTTGTGAAAATAGTGAAAGGAAATCAGGGTAGATTCTGGCAGTAACTTCCGAGATTTATTGGGAAAAATTGGTAAGGTATTTTGATCCTATTTTTTTTAGACATGTAGTTCTATAAGTGTAGAACCCGCATATAAAATTTCATAATGATCGGAGTAGTATAAGTATGGTTTTCGAATTTTTCTCCAAAACTGGTCCAGAGAGAGAAAAATTCTGGACAGCACACTGCCAAGGGCAAAGATGGAATTTTCTGTGTTTATTCGCGGACCAAAATGACCAAAACTTTTTATGGACATCAAGTACTATAAGTTGGGATTCTACCATAAAAATTTCAAGTGAAAAAGAGTTCGGGAACTATTTTTACCGGCTCAATCTTTCGGACTGCGCCAAGCTGAATTTTCTGAATTATGCTTAGTATGATTATGGATGTGTTAATGATAATTGTGAGGTAGTTAGTGAGTTAATGGTGATAAAGTTAGGTAAAGATATTATTATGATGTGTATTGAGGAAATTGTCATATGGAAATGTTGAGATAAAGGTTGTATATGGTGAATCTTGAGAAAGTAGTTGTTGGATGTTTTTGGGTTATGGTTAGGCAATGACCTTACCTATTAGAATTTATATATATTTGGATGTACGATATCCTCAAGTTATGATCTAATGGTGTTGATCATAGTGAAAGTTGTTGAGGACGATAGTTAAGGATGTTGGTTGATTTTAAGTGTGAGATGGACATATGAAGTGTATCCAAAAATGTTTATGAAAACTTACGTTGAAAAACGTATGCTATTTTGATATAAAGGTTGTCAAAACCTTATTGTTTGAGAAAATGATGTTTGAAAATCCTTCAGGGGCTAAAGAGGTAGCCGATTTCAAATATTGGACTCATTGGTGAAATATGTCCAAAAGAAATGATTTGAGTAAGAAAAATTGAAGGAAGAATCATGTTTTCAAAACCGTAGTTTCTAAAGTAAGTTGAGGAGGACCTTGATTGACCCACGGGTGGCTTTAAGTGCCCTTGCCCAGTGGTCGTTATATTGTTAGAGCGAAGTCTATTCGCCGTTATGTCGTCATGTTGGGATAAGGAGAGGTGCCCACGGGAAGGCTTGAGTGCCACGGCCCGGGGTTGGGATAAGGGAGGAACCTACGGGAGGGCTGGAGTGCCATGGCCCGAGGTTGTAGGCCTCACTCTTACTATATGAAACTAAGGAAGTTTTAAAAATGAGTAAAGAGTTACTCTGTAACGTCTTTGAGAAAGAAATGATTTTGTCTTACGAGACGAGTGGATTTTGATTCACTGAACGATATACTATTTTCCAAATGATTATGTTTTCAAACCTTTGTCTACTTTTGAGTGACATCGGATTTCCTTACTTAGCCGTCGCGCTAACTGCACTTCAATGTGTTTCTTATCAGTTGCAGATTAGTGTGGGCCCCTGTAGCCGATGAGCTCGGGAATAGAAGGGAAGTACAGGTTGAGGTTTACTCTTTGATGTAGACAGGGATTGTTATTAATGTTGTAAGTTTAGCCTGTGCACTTAGAGTGGAGTTTGTCAAAGAGGTGATAGAATTCACTCTAGGTGTGGCGGTAGCACCCGGTTTTCTGTTGATATGATGTAAGCTTCCGCAGCGTTTATTACGGATTTCGTGATAAGTGTAAGTCTTGAGAACCGGGGTGTTACAGAGGTGGTGGTTCTTCTCTTGCCATTGTTCGGCTTGTGCTTGCTTCCTCATAATTCCATTTCAAGGCTTGCTCTTTGGTTCTTGCCATTCCCTAAAAAAAACGGTACAGTGCATGAAAAATAAGGAAATGTAAGTCTGAACTCCACGCATACGGAACCAAATGTCTTAGTGGGACACATCTCAAGACAAGAAACTGATAGGTAACCGGAGTATATGTCGGTCCTCTCCATTCGAATACTTTGCTCCATTGCGGTTGTCTTAGCAACCGATTCACCATGTCTTCAAACCCAAATTCCCTTAGCACGCTCAGATCAAAGTATTTCCCTCCAATTAAATTCTCTGACTTATACACATCCACAAGCGCCAATTGTTCATGAGTTAAGCCTCGGAGGACCCTTATTCCTCTTGCATTTAGGTTCAACTTGTGGTGGTGGAGGTGGTGGTTCTGCTCTTGCCATTGTTCGGCTTGTGCTTGCTTCCTCATAATTCAATTTCATGGCATGCTCTTTGGTTCTTCGCATCTCCTAAAAAAAGCGGTAAAGTGCCTGAAAAATAAGGAAATGTAAGTCTGAACTCCACGCATAAGGAACCTAATGTTTTAGTTGGACACATCTCAAGCAAGAAACTCATAGGTAACCGGAGTATATGTCGGTCCTCTCCATTCGAATACTTTGCTCAATTGCGGTTGTCTTAGCAACCGATTCAACATGTCTTCAAACCCAAATTTCCTTAGCACGCTCATATCAAAGTATTTCCCTCCAATTAAATTCTCTGACTTATACATATCCACAAGAACCAATTGTTCATGAGTTAAGCCTCGTAGGACCCTTGTTCCTCTTGCATTAGGTTCAACTTGTGGTGGTGGAGGTGGTGGTTCTGCTATTGCCATTGTTCGGCTTGTGCTTGCTTCCTCATAATTCCATTTCAAGGCTTGCTCTTTGGTTCTTGCCATTTCATAAAAAAAATGGTAAAGTGCATGAAAAATAAGGAAATGTAAGTCTGAACTCCACGCATAGGGAACCTAATGTTTTAGTGGGACACATCTCAAGACAAGAAACTGATAGGTAACCGGAGTATATGTCGGTCCTCACCATTCGAATACATTGCTCAATTGCGGTTGTCTTAGCAACCGATTCACCATGTCTTCAAACCCAAATTCCCTTAGCACGATCAGATAAAAAGTATTTCCCTCCAATTAAATTCTCTGACTTATACACATCCACAAGAGCCAATTGTTCGTGAGTTTGACCGACATAATGCCATTTCAAGGCTTGCTCTTTGGTTCTTCCCATTCCCTAAAAAAAACGGTAAAGTGCATGAAAAATAAGGAAATGTAAGTCTGAACTCCACGCATAGGGAACCTAATGTCTTAGTGGGACACATCTCAAGACAAGAAACTCATAGGTAACCGGAGTATATGTCGGTCCTCTCCATTCGAATACTTTGCTCCATTGTGGGTGTCTTAGCAACCGATTCACCATGTCTTCAAACCCAAATTCTCTTAGCACGCTCAGATCAAAGTATTTCCCTCCAATTAAATTCTCTGACTTATAAATATCCACAAGCGCCAATTGTTCATGAGTTAAGCCTCAGAGGACCCTTGTTCCTCTTGTATTAGGTTCAACTTGTGGTGGTGGAGGTGGTGGTTCTGCTCTTGCCATTGTTCCGCTTGTGCTTGCTTCCTCATAATTCAATTTCAAGGATTGCTCTTTGGTTCTTCCCATTCCCTAAAAAAAAATAGTAAAGTGCATGAAAAATAAGGAAATGTAAGTCTGAACTCCACGCATAGAGAACCTAATGTCTTAGTGGGACACATCTCAAGACAAGAAACTGATAGGTAACCGGAGTATATGTCGGTCCTCTCCATTCGAATACATTGCTCAATTGCGGTTGTCTTAGCAACCGATTCACCATGTCTTCAAACCCAAATTCCCTTAGCACGCTCAGATCAAAGTATTTCCCTCCAATTAAATTCTCTGACTTATACACATCCACAAGCGCCAATTGTTCATGAGTTAAGCCTCGGAGGACCCTTGTTCCTCTTGCATTAGGTTCAACTTGTGGTGGTGGAGGTGGTGGTTCTGCTCTTGCCATTGTTCGGCTTGTGCTTGCTTCCTCATAATTCCATTTCAAGGCTTGCTCTTTGGTTCTTCCCATTCCCTAAAAAAAACGGTAAAGTGCATGAAAAATAAGGAAATGTAAGTCTGAACTCCACGCATAGGGAACCTAATGTCTTAGTGGGACACATCTCAAGACAAGAAACTGATAGGTAACCGGAGTATATGTCGGTCCTCTCCATTGAAATACATTGCTCAATTGCGGTTCTCTTAGCAACCGATTCACCATGTCTTCAAACCCAAATTCCCTTAGCATGCTCAGATCAAAGTATTTCTCTCCAATTAAATCTCTGACTTATACATATCCACAAGAACCAATTGTTCATGAGTTAAGCCTCGTAGGACCCTTGTTCCTCTTGCATTAGGTTCAACTTGTGGTGGTGGAGGTGGTGGTTCTGCTATTGCCATTGTTCGGCTTGTGCTTGCTTCCTCATAATTCCATTTCAAGGCTTGCTCTTTGGTTCTTCGCATCTCCTAAAAAAAGCGGTAAAGTGCCTGAAAAATAAGGAAATGTAAGTCTGAACTCCACGCATAGGGAACCTAATGTTTTAGTTGGACACATCTCAAGCAAGAAACTCATAGGTAACCGGAGTATATGTCGGTCCTCTCCATTCGAATACTTTGCTCAATTGCGGTTGTCTTAGCAACCGATTCACCATGTCTTCAAACCCAAATTCCCTTAGCACGCTCGAATCTAAGTATTTCCCTCCAATTAAATTCTCTGACTTATACACTTCCACAAGCGCCAATTGTTCATGAGTTAAGTCTCGGAGGACCCTCAACTTTTGGTCGTGGAGGAGGTGGTTCTGCTCTTACCATTGTTCGGCTTGTGCTTGCTTCCTCATAATTTCTTTTCAAGTCTTGTTCTTTGGTTCTTCCCATTTCCTAAAAAAAGCGGTAAAATGCATGAAAAAAAAAGGAAATGCAAGTTTGAACTCCACGTATAGGGAACCTAATGTTTTAGTTGGATACATCTCAAGCAGGACACTCATAGGTAACTGGAGTATATGTCGGTCCTCTCCATTCGAATACTTTGCTCGATTGCGGTTGTCTTAGCAACCGATTCACCATGTCTTCAAACCCAAATTCCCTTAGCACGCTCGAATCTAAGTATTTCCCTCCAATTAAATTCTCTGACTTATACACTTCCACAAGCGCCAATTGTTCATGAGTTAAGTCTCGGAGGACCCTCAACTTGTGGTGGTGGAGGAGGTGGTTCTGCTCTTACCATTGTTCGGCTTGTGCTTGCTTCCTCATAATTTCTTTTCAAGTCTTGTTCTTTGGTTCTTCCCATTTCCTAAAAAAAGCGGTAAAATGCATGAAAAAAAAAGGAAATGCAAGTTTGAACTCCACGTATAGGGAACCTAATGTTTTAGTTGGATACATCTCAAGCAGGACACTCATAGGTAACTGGAGTATATGTCGGTCCTCTCCATTCGAATACTTTGCTCGATTGCGGTTGTCTTAGCAACCGATTCACCATGTCTTCAAACCCAAATTTCCTTAGCACGCTCGGATCAAAGTATTTCCCTCCAATTAAATTCTCTGACTTATACAAATCCACAAGCGCCAATTGTTCATGAGTTAAGCCTCGGAGGACCCTTGTTCCTCTTGCATTCGGTTCAACTTGTGGTGGTGGAGGTGGTGGTTCTTCTCTTTCCATTGTTCGGCTTGTGCTTGCCTCCTCATAATTCCATTTCAAGGCTTGCTCTTTGGTTCTTCCCATTCCCTAAAAAAAACGGTACAGTGCATGAAAAATAAGGAAATGTAAGTCTGAACTCCACGCATACGGAACCAAATGTCTTAGTGGGACACATCTCAAGACAAGAAACTGATAGGTAACCGGAGTATATGTCGGTCCTCTCCATTCGAATACTTTGCTCCATTGTGGGTGTCTTAGCAACCGATTCACCATGTCTTCAAACCCAAATTCTCTTAGCACGCTCAGATCAAAGTATTTCCCTCCAATTAAATTCTTTGACTTATACATATTCACAAGAACCAATTGTTCATGAGTTAAGCCTAGTAGGACCCTTGTTCCTCTTGCATTAGGTTCAACTTGTGGTGGTGGAGGTGGTGGTTCTGCTATTGCCATTGTTCGGCTTGTGCTTGCTTCCTCATAATTCAATTTCAAGGCATGCTCTTTGGTTCTTCGCATCTCCTAAAAAAAGCGGTAAAATGCCTGAAAAATAAGGAAATGTAAATCTGAACTCCACGCATAGGGAACCTAATGTTTTAGTTGGACACATCTCAAGCAAGAAACTCATAGGTAACCGGAGTACATGTCGGTCCTCTCCATTCGAATACTTTGCTCCATTGTGGGTGTCTTAGCAACCGATTCACCATGTCTTCAAACCCAAATTCCCTTAGCACGCTCAGATCAAAGTATTTCCCTCCAATTAAATTCTCTGACTTATACATATCCTCAAGAACCAATTGTTCATGAGTTAAGCCTCGTAGGACCGTTGTTCCTCTTGCATTAGGTTCAACTTGTGGTGGTGGAGGTGGTGGTTCTGCTATTGCCATTGTTCGGCTTGTGCTTGCTTCCTCATAATTCCATTTCAAGGCTTGCTCTTTGGTTCTTGCCATTTCCTAAAAAAAATGGTAAAGTGCATGAAAAATAAGGAAATGTAAGTCTGAACTCCACGCATAGGGAACCTAATGTTTTAGTGGGACACATATCAAGCAAAAAACTCATAGGTAACCGGAGTATATGTCGGTCCTCTCCATTCGAATAATTTGCTCAATTGCGGTTGTCTTAGCAACCGATTCACCATGTCTTCAAACCCAAATTCCCTTAGCACACTCGGATCAAAGTATTTCACTCCAATTAAATTCTCTGACTTATACACATCCACAAGCGCCAATTGTTCATGAGTTAAGCCTCGGAGGACCCTTGTTCCTCTTGCATTAGGTTCAACTTGTGGTGGTGGAGGTGGTGGTTCTCCTCTTGCCATTGTTCTGCTTGTGCTTCTTCCTCATAATTCCTTTTCAAGGCTTGCTCTTTGGTTCTTCCCATTTCCTAAAAAAAGCGGTAAAGTGCATGAAAAATAAGGAAATGTAAGTCTGAACTCCACGCATAGGGAACCTAATGTTTTAGTGGGACACATCTCAAGCAAGAAACTCATAGGTAACCGGAGTATATGTCGGTCCTCTCCATTCGAATACTTTGCTCCATTGCGGTTGTCTTAGCAACCGATTTACCATGTCTTCAAACCCAAATTCCCTTAGCACGCTCGGATCAAAGTATTTCCCTCCAATTAAATTCTCTGACTTATACACATCCACAAGCGCCAATTGTTCATGAGTTAAGCCTCGGAGGACCCTTGTTCCTCTTGCATTAGGTTCAACTTGTGGTGGTGGAGGTGGTGGTTCTGCTCTTGCCATTGTTCGGCTTGTGCTTGCTTCCTCATAATTCCATTTCAAGGCTTGCTCTTTGGTTCTTGCCATTTCCTAAAAAAAGCGGTAAAGTGCATGAAAAATAAGGAAATGTAAGTCTGAACTCCACGCATAGGGAACCTAATGTTTTAGTGGGACACATCTCCAGCAAGAAACTCATAGGTAACCGGAGTATATGTCGGTCCTCTCCATTCGAATAATTTGCTCAATTGCGGTTGTCTTAGCAACCGATTCACCATGTCTTCAAACCCAAATTCCCTTAGCATGCTCAGATCAAAGTATTTCCATCCAATTAAATTCTCTGACTTATAAATATCCACAAGCGCCAATTGTTCATGAGTTAAGCCTCAGAGGACCCTTGTTCCTCTTGTATTAGGTTCAACTAAGCCTCAGAGGACCCTTGTTCCTCTTGTATTAGGTTCAACTTGGCCTCAGAGGACCCTTGTTCCTCTTGTATTAGGTTCAACTTGTGGTGGTGGAACCCTTGTTCCTCTTGTATTAGGTTCAACTTGTGGTGGTGGAAGTGGTGGTTCTGCTCTTGCCATTGTTCCGCTTGTGCTTGCATCCTCAAAATTCAATTTCAAGGATTGCTCTTTGGTTCTTGCCATTCCCTAAAAAAAACATTAAAGGGCATGAAAAATAAGGAAATGTAAGTCTGAACTCCACGCATAGGGAACCTAATGTCTTAGTGGGACACATCTCAAGACAAGAAACTGATAGGTAACAGGAGTATATGTCGGTCCTCTCCATTCGAATACATTGCTCAATTGCGGTTGTTTTAGCAACCGATTCACCATGTCTTCAAACCCAAATTCCCTTAGCACGCTCAGATCAAAGTATTTCTCTCCAATTAAATTCTCTGACTTATACATATCCACAAGAACCAATTGTTCATGAGTTAAGCCTCGTAGGATCCTTGTTCCTCTAGCATTAGGTTCAACTTGTGGTGGTGGAGGTGGTGGTTCTGCTATTGCCATTGTTCGGCTTGTGCTTGCTTCCTAATAATTCAATTTCAAGGCATGCTCTTTGGTTCTTCGCATCTCCTAAAAAAAGCGGTAAAGTGCCTGAAAAATAAGGAAATGTAACTCTGAACTCCACGCATAGGGAACCTAATGTTTTAGTTGGACACATCTCAAGCAAGAAACTCATAGGTAACCGGAGTATATGTCGGTCTTCTCCATTCGAATACTTTGCTCCATTGTGGGTGTCTTAGCAACCGATTCACCATGTCTTCAACCCCAAATTTCCTTAGCACGCTCGGATCAAAGTATTTCCCTCCAATTAAATTCTCTGACTTATACAAATCCACAAGCGTCAATTGTTCATGAGTTAAGCCTCGGAGGGCCCTTACTCCTCTTGCATTAGGTTCAACTTGTGGTGGTGGAGGTGGTGGTTCTGCTCTTGCCATTGTTCCGCTTGTGCTTGCTTCCTCATAATTCCATTTCAAGGCTTGCTCTTTGGTTCTTCCCATTCCCTAAAAAAAACGGTAAAGTGCATGAAAAATAAGGAAATGTAAGTCTGAACTCCACGCATAGGGAACCTAATGTCTTAGTGGGACACATCTCAAGACAAGAAACTGATAGGTAACCGGAGTATATGTCGGTCCTCTCCATTCGAATACATTGCTCAATTGCGGTTGTCTTAGCAACCGATTCACCATGTCTTCAAACCCAAATTCCCTTAGCACGATCAGATCAAAGTATTTCCCTCCAATTAAATTCTCTGACTTATGCACATCCACAAGAGCCAATTGTTCGTGAGTTTGACCGACATAATGCCATTTCAAGGCTTGCTCTTTGGTTCTTCCCATTCCCTAAAAAAAACGGTAAAGTGCATGAAAAATAAGGAAATGTAAGTCTGAACTCCACGCATATGGAACCTAATGTTTTAGTGGGACATATCTCAAGATAAGAAACTGATAGGTAACCGGAGTATATGTCGGTCCTCTCCATTGGAATACATTGCTCAATTGCGGTTGTCTTAGCAACCGATTCACCATGTCTTCAAACCCAAATTTCCTTAGCATGCTCAGATCAAAGTATTTCCCTCCAATAAAATTCTCTGACTTATAAATATCCACAAGCGCAAATTGTTCATGAGTTAAGCCTCAGAGAACCCTTGTTCCTCTTGTATTAGGTTCAACTTGTGGTGGTGGAGGTGGTGGTTCTGCTCTTGCCATTGTTCCGCTTGTGCTTGCTTCCTCATAATTCAATTTCAAGGATTGCTCTTTGGTTCTTCCCATTCCCTAAAAAAAACAGTAAAGTGCATGAAAAATAAGGAAATGTAAGTCTGAACTCCACGCATAGGGAACCTAATGTCTTAGTGGGACACATCTCAAGACAAGAAACTGATAGGTAACCGGAGTATATGTCGGTCCTCTCCATTGGAATACATTGCTCAATTGCGGTTGTCTTACCAACCGATTCACCATGTCTTCAAACCCAAATTCCTTAGCACGCTCAGATCAAAGTATTTCCCTCCAATTCAATTCTCTGACTTATACACATCCACAAGCGCCAATTGTTCATGAGTTAAGCCTCGGAGGACCCTTATTCCTCTTGCATTAGGTTCAACTTGTGGTGGTGGAGGTGGTGGTTCTGCTCTTGCCATTGTTCCGCTTGTGCTTGCTTCCTCATAATTCAATTTCAAGGATTGCTCTTTGGTTCTTCCCATTCCCTAAAAAAAACAGTAAAGTGCATGAAAAATAAGGAAATGTAAGTCTGAACTCCATGCATAGGGAACCTAATGTCTTAGTAGGACACATCTCAAGACAAGAAACTGATAGGTAACCGGAGTATATGTCGGTCCTCTCCATTCGAATACATTGCTCAATTGCGGTTGTCTTAGCAACCGATTCACCATGTCTTCAACCCCAAATTTCCTTAGCACGCTCGGATCAAAGTATTTCCCTCCAATTAAATTCTCTGACTTATACACATCCACAAGAGCCAATTGTTCGTGAGTTTGACCGACACAATGCCATTTCAAGGCTTGCTCTTTGGTTCTTCCCATTCCCTAAAAAAAACAGTAAAGTGCATGAAAAATAAGGAAATGTAAGTCTGAACTCCAT
This sequence comes from Ipomoea triloba, assembly GCF_003576645.1. NCBI lineage: Eukaryota > Viridiplantae > Streptophyta > Magnoliopsida > Solanales > Convolvulaceae > Ipomoea > Ipomoea triloba. The sequence goes on along the minus strand of NC_044931.1, from coordinate 2,273,850 downwards.
GCATAGGGAACCTAATGTCTTAGTAGGACACATCTCAAGACAAGAAACTGATAGGTAACCGGAGTATATGGCGGTCCTCTCCATTCGAATACTTTGCTCAATTGCGGTTGTCTTAGCAACCGATTCACCATGTCTTCAACCCCAAATTTCCTTAGCACGCTCGGATCAAAGTATTTCCCTCCAATTAAATTCTCTGACTTATACAAATCTACAAGCGTCAATTGTTCATGAGTTAAGCCTCGAAGGACCCTTATTCCTCTTGCATTAGGTTCAACTTGTGGTGGTGGAGGTGGTGGTTCTGCTCTTGCCATTGTTCCGCTTGTGCTTGCTTCCTCATAATTCCTTTTCAAGGCTTGCTCTTTGGTTCTTCCCATTTCCTAAAAAAAGCGGTAAAGTGCATGAAAAATAAGGAAATGTAAGTCTGAACTCCACGCATAGGGAACCTAATGTTTTAGTGGGACACATCTCAAGCAAGAAACTCATAGGTAACCGGAGTATATGTCGGTCCTCTCCATTCGAATACTTTGCTCCATTGCGGGTGTCTTAGCAACCGATTTACCATGTCTTCAAACCCAAATTCCCTTAGCACGCTCGGATCAAAGTATTTCCCTCCAATTAAATTCTCTGACTTATACACATCCACAAGCGCCAATTGTTCATGAGTTAAGCCTCGGAGGACCCTTGTTCCTCTTGCATTTGGTTCAACTTGTGGTGGTGGAGGTGGTGGTTCTGCTCTTGCCATTGTTCGGCTTGTGCTTTCTTCCTCATAATTCCTTTTCAAGGCTTGCTCTTTGGTTCTTCCCATTTCCTAAAAAAAGCGGTAAAGTGCATGAAAAATAAGGAAATGTAAGTCTGAACTCCACGCATAGGGAACCTAATGTTTTAGTGGGACACATCTCAAGCAAGAAACTCATAGGTAACCGGAGTATATGTCGGTCCTCTCCATTCGAATACTTTGCTCCATTGCGGGTGTCTTAGCAACCGATTTACCATGTCTTCAAACCCAAATTCCCTTAGCACGCTCGGATCAAAGTATTTCCCTCCAATTAAATTCTCTGACTTATACACATCCACAAGCGCCAATTGTTCATGAGTTAAGCCTCGGAGGACCCTTGTTCCTCTTGCATTAGGTTCAACTTGTGGTGGTGGAGGTGGTGGTTCTGCTCTTGCCATTGTTCGGCTTGTGCTTGCTTCCTCATAATTCCATTTCAAGGCTTGCTCTTTGGTTCTTCCCATTTCCTAAAAAAAGCGGTAAAGTGCATGAAAAATAAGGAAATGTAAGTCTGAACTCCACGCATAGGGAACCTAATGTCTTAGTGGGACACATCTCAAGATAAGAAACTGATAGGTAACCGGAGTATATGTCGGTTCTCTCCATTCGAATAATTTGCTCAATTGCGATTGTCTTAGCAACCGATTCACCATGTCTTCAAACCCAAATTTCCTTAGCATGCTCAGATCAAAGTATTTACCTCCAATTAAATTCTCTGACTTATAAATATCCACAAGCGCCAATTGTTCATGAGTTAAGCCTCAGAGGACCCTTGTTCCTCTTGTATTAGGTTCAACTCGATCAAAGTATTTCCCTCCAATTAAATTCTCTGACTTATACACATCCACAAGCGCCAATTGTTCATGAGTTAAGCTTCGGAGGACCTTGTTCCTCTTGCATTAGGTTCAACTTGTGGTGGGAGGTGGTGGCTTCTACCATTTCACGCATAAGGGAACCTAATGTTTTAGTGGGACACATCTCAAGACAAGAAACTCATAGGTAACCGGAGTATATGTCGGTCCTCTCCATTCGAATACTTTGCTCAATTGCGGTTGTCTTAGCAACCGATTCACCATGTCTTCAAACCCAAATTCCCTTAGCACACTCGGATCAAAGTATTTCCCTCCAATTAAATTCTCTGACTTATACACATCCACAAGCGCCAATTGTTCATGAGTTAACCTCGGAGGACCCTTGTTCCTCTTGCATTAGGTTCAACTTGTGGTGGTGGAGGTGGTGGTTCTGCTTGCCATTGTTCGGCTTGTGCTTGCTTCCTCATAATTCCATTTCAAGGCTTGCTCTTTGGTTCTTCCCATTCCCTAAAAAAAGCGGTAAAGTGCATGAAAAATAAGGAAATGTAAGTCTGAACTCCACGCATAGGGAACCTAATGTTTTAGTGGGACACATCTCAGACAAGAAACTCATAGGTAACCGGAGTATATGTCGGTCCTCTCCATTCGAATACTTTGCTCAATTGCGGTTGTCTTAGCAACCGATTCACCATGTCTTCAAACCCAAATTCCCTTAGCACTCGGATCAAAGTATTTCCTCCAATTAAATTCTCTGACTTATACACATCCACAAGCGCCAATTGTTCATGAGTTAAGCCTCGGAGGACCCTTGTTCCTCTTGCATTAGGTTCAACTTGTGGTGGTGGAGGTGGTGGTTCTGCTTTGCCATTGTTCGGCTTGTGCTTGCTTCCTCATAATTCATTTCAAGGCTTGCTCTTTGGTTCTTCCCATTTCCTAAAAAAAGCGGTAAAGTGCATGAAAAATAAGGAAATGTAAGTCTGAACTCCACGCATAGGGAACCTAATGTTTTAGTGGGACACATCTCAGACAAGAAACTCATAGGTAACCGGAGTATATGTCGGTCCTCTCCATTCGAATACTTTGCTCAATTGCGGTTGTCTTAGCAACCGATTCACCATGTCTTCAAACCCAAATTCCCTTAGCACGCAGATCAAAGTATTTCCCTCCAATTAAATTCTCTGACTTATACAATCCACAAGCGCCAATTGTTCATGAGTTAAGCCTCGAGGACCCTTGTTCCTCTTGCATTAGGTTCAACTTGTGGTGTGGAGGTGGTGGTTCTGCTTTGCCATTGTTCGGCTTGTGCTTGCTTCCTCATAATTCATTTCAAGGCTTGCTCTTTGGTTCTTCCCATTCCTAAAAAAAGCGGTAAAGTGCATGAAAAATAAGGAAATGTAAGTCTGAACTCCACGCATAGGGAACCTAATGTTTTAGTGGGACACATCTCAAGACAAGAAACTCATAGGTAACCGGAGTATATGTCGGTCCTCTCCATTCGAATACTTTGCTCAATTGCGGTTGTCTTAGCAACCGATTCACCATGTCTTCAAACCCAAATTCCCTTAGCACACTCGGATCAAAGTATTTCCTCCAATTAAATTCTCTGACTTATACACATCCACAAGCGCCAATTGTTCATGAGTTAAGCCTCGGAGGACCTTGTTCCTCTTGCATTAGGTTCAACTTGTGGTGGTGGAGGTGGTGGTTCTGCTTTGCCATTGTTCGGCTTGTGCTTGCTTCCTCATAATTCATTTCAAGGCTTGCTCTTTGGTTCTTCCCATTTCCTAAAAAAAGCGGTAAAGTGCATGAAAAATAAGGAAATGTAAGTCTGAACTCCACGCATAGGGAACCTAATGTTTTAGTGGGACACATCTCAGACAAGAAACTCATAGGTAACCGGAGTATATGTCGGTCCTCTCCATTCGAATACTTTGCTCAATTGCGGTTGTCTTAGCAACCGATTCACCATGTCTTCAAACCCAAATTCCCTTAGCACGCTCAGATCAAAGTATTTCCCTCCAATTAAATTCTCTGACTTATACACATCCACAAGCGCCAATTGTTCATGAGTTAAGCCTCGGAGGACCCTTGTTCCTCTTGCATTAGGTTCAACTTGTGGTGGTGGAGGTGGTGGTTCTGCTTTGCCATTGTTCGGCTTGTGCTTGCTTCCTCATAATTCCATTTCAAGGCTTGCTCTTTGGTTCTTCCCATTCCCTAAAAAAAACGGTAAAGTGCATGAAAAATAAGGAAATGTAAGTCTGAACTCCACGCATAGGGAACCTAATGTTTAGTGGGACACATCTCAAGACAAGAAACTCATAGGTAACCGGAGTATATGTCGGTCTCTCCATTCGAATACTTTGCTCAATTGCGGTTGTCTTAGCAACCGATTCACCATGTCTTCAAACCCAAATTCCCTTAGCACGCTCGATCAAAGTATTTCCTCCAATTAAATTCTCTGACTTATACATATCCACAAGCGCCAATTGTTCATGAGTTAAGCCTCGAGGACCCTTGTTCCTCTTGCATTAGGTTCAACTTGTGGTGTGGAGGTGGTGGTTCTGCTCTGCCATTGTTGCTTGTGCTTCTTCTCATAATTCTTTCAAGGCTTGTTCTTTGGTTCTTCCCATTTCCTAAAAAAGCGGTAAAGTGCATGAAAAATAAGGAAATGTAAGTCTGAACTCCACGCATAGGGAACCTAATGTTTTAGTGGGACACATCTCAAGACAAGAAACTCATAGGTAACCGGAGTATATGTCGGTCCTCTCCATTCGAATACTTTGCTCAATTGCGGTTGTCTTAGCAACCGATTCACCATGTCTTCAAACCCAAATTCCCTTAGCACGCTCGATCAAAGTATTTCCCTCCAATTAAATTCTCTGACTTATACATATCCACAAGCGCCAATTGTTCATGAGTTAAGCCTCGGAGGACCCTTGTTCCTCTTGCATTAGGTTCAACTTGTGGTGGTGGAGGTGGTGGTTCTGCTCTTGCCATTGTTCGGCTTGTGCTTGCTTCCTCATAATTCCATTTCAAGGCTTGCTCTTTGGTTCTTCCCATTCCTAAAAAAAGCGGTAAAGTGCATGAAAAATAAGGAAATGTAAGTCTGAACTCCACGCATAGGGAACCTAATGTTTTAGTGGGACACATCTCAAGACAAGAAACTCATAGGTAACCGGAGTATATGTCGGTCCTCTCCATTCGAATACTTTGCTCAATTGCGGTTGTCTTAGCAACCGATTCACCATGTCTTCAAACCCAAATTCCCTTAGCACGCTCGATCAAAGTATTTCCCTCCAATTAAATTCTCTGACTTATACAATCCACAAGCGCCAATTGTTCATGAGTTAAGCCTCGGAGGACCCTTGTTCCTCTTGCATTAGGTTCAACTTGTGGTGGTGGAGGTGGTGGTTCTGCTATTGCCATTGTTCGGCTTGTGCTTGCTTCCTCATAATTCCATTTCAAGGCTTGCTCTTTGGTTCTTCCCATTCCTAAAAAAAGCGGTAAAGTGCATGAAAAATAAGGAAATGTAAGTCTGAACTCCACGCATAGGGAACCTAATGTTTTAGTGGGACACATCTCAAGAAAAGAAACTCATAGGTAACCGGAGTATATGTCGGTCCTCTCCATTCGAATACTTTGCTCAATTGCGGTTGTCTTAGCAACCGATTCACCATGTCTTCAAACCCAAATTCCCTTAGCACGCTCAGATCAAAGTATTTCCCTCCAATTAAATTCTCTGACTTATACAATCCACAAGCGCCAATTGTTCATGAGTTAAGCCTCGGAGGACCCTTGTTCCTCTTGCATTAGGTTCAACTTGTGGTGGTGGAGGTGGTGGTTCTGCTCTTGCCATTGTTCGGCTTGTGCTTGCTTCCTCATAATTCCATTTCAAGGCTTGCTCTTTGGTTCTTCCATTCCTAAAAAAAGCGGTAAAGTGCATGAAAAATAAGGAAATGTAAGTCTGAACTCCACGCATAGGGAACCTAATGTTTTAGTGGACACATCTCAAGACAAGAAACTCATAGGTAACCGGAGTATATGTCGGTCCTCTCCATTCGAATACTTTGCTCAATTGCGGTTGTCTTAGCAACCGATTCACCATGTCTTCAAACCCAAATTCCCTTAGCACGATCAGATCAAAGTATTTCCCTCCAATTAAATTCTCTGACTTATACA
>NC_044931.1:2259161-2267963 GCF_003576645.1 Ipomoea triloba | reverse complement strand
TCCAATTAAATTCTCTGACTTATATACATCCACAAGCGCCAATTGTTCATGAGTTAAGCCTCGGAGGACCCTTGTTCCTCTTGCATTAGGTTCAACTTGTGGTGGTGGAGGTGGTGGTTCTGCTCTTGCCATTGTTCGGCTTGTGCTTGCTTCCTCATAATTCCATTTCAAGGCTTGCTCTTTGGTTCTTCCCATTTCCTAAAAAAAGCGGTAAAGTGCATGAAAAATAAGGAAATGTAAGTCTGAACTCCACGCATAGGGAACCTAATGTTTTAGTGGGACACATCTCAAGCAAGAAACTCATAGGTAACCGGAGTATATGTCGGTCCTCTCCATTCGAATACTTTGCTCAATTGCGGTTGTCTTAGCAACCGATTCACCATGTCTTCAAACCCAAATTCCCTTAGCACGCTCGGATCAAAGTATTTCCCTCCAATTAAATTCTCTGACTTATACACATCCACAAGCGCCAATTGTTCATGAGTTAAGCCTCGGAGGACCCTTATTCCTCTTGCATTAGGTTCAACTTGTGGTGGTGGAGGTGGTGGTTCTGCTCTTGCCATTGTTCCGCTTGTGCTTGCTTCCTCATAATTCCATTTCAAGGCTTGCTCTTTGGTTCTTCCCATTTCCTAAAAAAAGCGGTAAAGTGCATGAAAAATAAGGAAATGTAAGTCTGAACTCCACGCATAGGGAACCTAATGTTTTAGTGGGACACATCTCCAGACAAGAAACTCATAGGTAACCGGAGTATATGTCGGTCCTCTCCATTCGAATACATTGCTCAATTGCGGTTGTCTTAGCAACCGATTCACCATGTCTTCAAACCCAAATTCCCTTAGCACGCTCAGATCAAAGTATTTCCCTCCAATTAAATTCTCTGACTTATACACATCCACAAGCGCCAATTGTTCATGAGTTAAGCCTCGGAGGACCCTTGTTCCTCTTGCATTAGGTTCAACTTGTGGTGGTGGAGGTGGTGGTTCTGCTCTTGCCATTGTTCCGCTTGTGCTTGCTTCCTCATAATTCAATTTCAAGGATTACTTTTTGGTTCTTCCCATTCCCTAAAAAAAACAGTAAAGTGCATGAAAAATAAGGAAATGTAAGTCTGAACTCCATGCATAGGGAACCTAATGTCTTAGTGGGACACATCTCAAGACAAGAAACTGATAGGTAACCGGAGTATATGTCGGTCCTCTCCATTCGAATACTTTGCTCCATTGCGGTTGTCTTAGCAACCGATTTACCATGTCTTCAAACCCAAATTCCCTTAGCACACTCGGATCAAAGTATTTCCCTCCAATTAAATTCTCTGACTTATAAATATCCACAAGCGTAAATTGTTCATGAGTTAAGCCTCAGAGAACCCTTGTTCCTCTTGTATTAGGTTCAACTTGTGGTGGTGGAGGTGGTGGTTCTGCTCTTGCCATTGTTCCGCTTGTGCTTGCTTCCTCATAATTCCATTTCAAGGCTTGCTCTTTGGTTCTTCCCATTCCCTAAAAAAAACGGTAAAGTGCATGAAAAATAAGTAAATGTAAGTCTAAACTCCACGCATAGGGAACCTAATGTCTTAGTGTGACACATCTCAAGACAAGAAACTGATAGGTAACCGGAGTATATGTCGGTCCTCTCCATTCGAATACATTGCTCAATTGCGGTTGTCTTAGCAACCGATTCACCATGTCTTCAAACCCAAATTCCCTTAGCACGATCAGATCAAAGTATTTCCCTCCAATTAAATTCTCTGACTTATACATATCCACAAGAGCCAATTGTTCATGAGTTAAGCCTCGGAGGACCCTTGTTCCTCTTGCATTAGGTTCAACTTGTGGTGGTGGAGGTGGTGGTTCTGCTCTTGCCATTGTTCCGGTTGTGCTTGCTTCCTCATAATTCCATTTCAAGGCTTGCTCTTTGGTTCTTCCCATTCCCTAAAAAAAACGGTAAGGTGCATGAAAAATAAAGAAATCTAAGTCTAAACTCCACGCATAGGGAACCTAATGTCTTAGTGTGACACATCTCAGGACAACAAACTGATAGGTAACCGGAGTATATGTCGGTCCTCTCCATTCGAATACATTGCTCAATTGCGGTTGTCTTAGCAACCGATTCACCATGTCTTCAAACCCAAATTCCCTTAGCACGCTCAGATCAAAGTATTTCCCTCCAATTAAATTCTCTGACTTATACATATCCACAAGCGCCAATTGTTCATGAGTTAAGCCTCGGAGGACCCTTGTTCCTCTTGCATTAGGTTCAACTTGTGGTGGTGGAGGTGGTGGTTCTGCTCTTGCCATTGTTCGGCTTGTGCTTGCTTCCTCATAATTCCATTTCAAGGCTTGCTCTTTGGTTCTTCCCATTCCCTAAAAAAAACAGTAAAGTACATGAAAAATAAGGAAATGTAAGTCTGAACTCCACGCATAGGGAACCTAATGTCTTAGTGGGACACATCTCAAGACAAGAAACTGATAGGTAACCGGAGTATATGTCGGTCCTCTCCATTCGAATACTTTGCTCCATTGCGGTTGTCTTAGCAACCGATTTACCATGTCTTCAAACCCAAATTCCCTTAGCACACTCGGATCAAAGTATTTCACTCCAATTAAATTCTCTGACTTATACATATCCACAAGCGCCAATTGTTCATGAGTTAAGCCTCGAAGGACCCTTCTTCCTCTTGCATTAGGTTCAACTTGTGGTGGTGGAGGTGGTGGTTCTGCTCTTGCCATTGTTCCGCTTATGCTTGCTTCCTCATAATTCCATTTCAAGAATTGCTCTTTGGTTCTTCCCATTCCCTAAAAAAAACAGTAAAGTGCATGAAAAATAAGGAAATGTAAGTCTGAACTCCACGCATAGGGAACCTAATGTTTTAGTGGGACACATCTCAAGCAAGAAACTCATAGGTAACCGGAGTATATGTCGGTCCTCTCCATTCGAATACTTTGCTCCATTGCGGTTGTCTTAGCAACCGATTTACCATGTCTTCAAACCCAAATTCCCTTAGCACGCTCGGATCAAAGTATTTCCCTCCAATTAAATTCTCTGACTTATACACATCCACAAGCGCCAATTGTTCATGAGTTAAGCCTCGGAGGACCCTTGTTCCTCTTGCATTAGGTTCAACTTGTGGTGGTGGAGGTGGTGGTTCTGCTCTTGCCATTGTTCGGCTTGTGCTTGCTTCCTCATAATTCCTTTTCAAGGCTTGCTCTTTGGTTCTTCCCATTTCCTAAAAAAAGCGGTAAAGTGCATGAAAAATAAGGAAATGTAAGTCTGAACTCCACGCATAGGGAACCTAATGTTTTAGTGGGACACATCTCAAGCAAGAAACTCATAGGTAACCGGAGTATATGTCGGTCCTCTCCATTCGAATACTTTGCTCCATTGCGGTTGTCTTAGCAACCGATTTACCATGTCTTCAAACCCAAATTCCCTTAGCACGCTCGGATCAAAGTATTTCCCTCCAATTAAATTCTCTGACTTATACACATCCACAAGCGCCAATTGTTCATGAGTTAAGCCTCGGAGGACCCTTGTTCCTCTTGCATTAGGTTCAACTTGTGGTGGTGGAGGTGGTGGTTCTGCTCTTGCCATTGTTCGGCTTGTGCTTGCTTCCTCATAATTCCTTTTCAAGGCTTGCTCTTTGGTTCTTCCCATTTCCTAAAAAAAGCGGTAAAGTGCATGAAAAATAAGGAAATGTAAGTCTGAACTCCACGCATAGGGAACCTAATGTTTTAGTGGGACACATCTCAAGCAAGAAACTCATAGGTAACCGGAGTATATGTCGGTCCTCTCCATTCGAATACTTTGCTCCATTGCGGTTGTCTTAGCAACCGATTTACCATGTCTTCAAACCCAAATTCCCTTAGCACGCTCGGATCAAAGTATTTCCCTCCAATTAAATTCTCTGACTTATACACATCCACAAGCGCCAATTGTTCATGAGTTAAGCCTCGGAGGACCCTTGTTCCTCTTGCATTAGGTTCAACTTGTGGTGGTGGAGGTGGTGGTTCTGCTCTTGCCATTGTTCGGCTTGTGCTTGCTTCCTCATAATTCCTTTTCAAGGCTTGCTCTTTGGTTCTTCCCATTTCCTAAAAAAAGCGGTAAAGTGCATGAAAAATAAGGAAATGTAAGTCTGAACTCCACGCATAGGGAACCTAATGTTTTAGTGGGACACATCTCAAGCAAGAAACTCATAGGTAACCGGAGTATATGTCGGTCCTCTCCATTCGAATACTTTGCTCCATTGCGGTTGTCTTAGCAACCGATTTACCATGTCTTCAAACCCAAATTCCCTTAGCACGCTCGGATCAAAGTATTTCCCTCCAATTAAATTCTCTGACTTATACACATCCACAAGCGCCAATTGTTCATGAGTTAAGCCTCGGAGGACCCTTGTTCCTCTTGCATTAGGTTCAACTTGTGGTGGTGGAGGTGGTGGTTCTGCTCTTGCCATTGTTCGGCTTGTGCTTGCTTCCTCATAATTCCTTTTCAAGGCTTGCTCTTTGGTTCTTCCCATTTCCTAAAAAAAGCGGTAAAGTGCATGAAAAATAAGGAAATGTAAGTCTGAACTCCACGCATAGGGAACCTAATGTTTTAGTGGGACACATCTCAAGCAAGAAACTCATAGGTAACCGGAGTATATGTCGGTCCTCTCCATTCGAATACTTTGCTCCATTGCGGTTGTCTTAGCAACCGATTTACCATGTCTTCAAACCCAAATTCCCTTAGCACGCTCGGATCAAAGTATTTCCCTCCAATTAAATTCTCTGACTTATACACATCCACAAGCGCCAATTGTTCATGAGTTAAGCCTCGGAGGACCCTTGTTCCTCTTGCATTAGGTTCAACTTGTGGTGGTGGAGGTGGTGGTTCTGCTCTTGCCATTGTTCGGCTTGTGCTTGCTTCCTCATAATTCCTTTTCAAGGCTTGCTCTTTGGTTCTTCCCATTTCCTAAAAAAAGCGGTAAAGTGCATGAAAAATAAGGAAATGTAAGTCTGAACTCCACGCATAGGGAACCTAATGTTTTAGTGGGACACATCTCAAGCAAGAAACTCATAGGTAACCGGAGTATATGTCGGTCCTCTCCATTCGAATACTTTGCTCCATTGCGGTTGTCTTAGCAACCGATTTACCATGTCTTCAAACCCAAATTCCCTTAGCACGCTCGGATCAAAGTATTTCCCTCCAATTAAATTCTCTGACTTATACACATCCACAAGCGCCAATTGTTCATGAGTTAAGCCTCGGAGGACCCTTGTTCCTCTTGCATTAGGTTCAACTTGTGGTGGTGGAGGTGGTGGTTCTGCTCTTGCCATTGTTCGGCTTGTGCTTGCTTCCTCATAATTCCTTTTCAAGGCTTGCTCTTTGGTTCTTCCCATTTCCTAAAAAAAGCGGTAAAGTGCATGAAAAATAAGGAAATGTAAGTCTGAACTCCACGCATAGGGAACCTAATGTTTTAGTGGGACACATCTCAAGCAAGAAACTCATAGGTAACCGGAGTATATGTCGGTCCTCTCCATTCGAATACTTTGCTCCATTGCGGTTGTCTTAGCAACCGATTTACCATGTCTTCAAACCCAAATTCCCTTAGCACGCTCGGATCAAAGTATTTCCCTCCAATTAAATTCTCTGACTTATACACATCCACAAGCGCCAATTGTTCATGAGTTAAGCCTCGGAGGACCCTTGTTCCTCTTGCATTAGGTTCAACTTGTGGTGGTGGAGGTGGTGGTTCTGCTCTTGCCATTGTTCGGCTTGTGCTTGCTTCCTCATAATTCCTTTTCAAGGCTTGCTCTTTGGTTCTTCCCATTTCCTAAAAAAAGCGGTAAAGTGCATGAAAAATAAGGAAATGTAAGTCTGAACTCCACGCATAGGGAACCTAATGTTTTAGTGGGACACATCTCAAGCAAGAAACTCATAGGTAACCGGAGTATATGTCGGTCCTCTCCATTCGAATACTTTGCTCCATTGCGGTTGTCTTAGCAACCGATTTACCATGTCTTCAAACCCAAATTCCCTTAGCACGCTCGGATCAAAGTATTTCCCTCCAATTAAATTCTCTGACTTATACACATCCACAAGCGCCAATTGTTCATGAGTTAAGCCTCGGAGGACCCTTGTTCCTCTTGCATTAGGTTCAACTTGTGGTGGTGGAGGTGGTGGTTCTGCTCTTGCCATTGTTCGGCTTGTGCTTGCTTCCTCATAATTCCTTTTCAAGGCTTGCTCTTTGGTTCTTCCCATTTCCTAAAAAAAGCGGTAAAGTGCATGAAAAATAAGGAAATGTAAGTCTGAACTCCACGCATAGGGAACCTAATGTTTTAGTGGGACACATCTCAAGCAAGAAACTCATAGGTAACCGGAGTATATGTCGGTCCTCTCCATTCGAATACTTTGCTCCATTGCGGTTGTCTTAGCAACCGATTTACCATGTCTTCAAACCCAAATTCCCTTAGCACGCTCGGATCAAAGTATTTCCCTCCAATTAAATTCTCTGACTTATACACATCCACAAGCGCCAATTGTTCATGAGTTAAGCCTCGGAGGACCCTTGTTCCTCTTGCATTAGGTTCAACTTGTGGTGGTGGAGGTGGTGGTTCTGCTCTTGCCATTGTTCGGCTTGTGCTTGCTTCCTCATAATTCCTTTTCAAGGCTTGCTCTTTGGTTCTTCCCATTTCCTAAAAAAAGCGGTAAAGTGCATGAAAAATAAGGAAATGTAAGTCTGAACTCCACGCATAGGGAACCTAATGTTTTAGTGGGACACATCTCAAACAAGAAACTCATAGGTAACCGGAGTATATGTCGGTCCTCTCCATTCGAATACATTGCTCAATTGCGGTTGTCTTAGCAACCGATTCACCATGTCTTCAAACCCAAATTTCCTTAGCACGCTCAGATCAAAGTATTTCTCTCCAATTAAATTCTCTGACTTATACATATCCACAAGAACCAATTTTCATGAGTTAAGCCTCGTAGGATCCTTGTTCCTCTTGCATTAGGTTCAACTTGTGGTGGTGGAGGTGGTGGTTCTGTTATTGCCATTGTTCGGCTTGTGCTTGCTTCCTCATAATTCAATTTCAAGGCATGCTCTTTGGTTCTTCGCATCTCCTAAAAAAAGCGGTAAAGTGCCTGAAAAATAAGGAAATGTAAGTCTGAACTCCGCGCATAGGGAACCTAATGTTTTAGTTGGACACATCTCAAGCAAGAAACTCATAGGTAACCGGAGTATATGTCGGTCCTCTCCATTCGAATACTTTGCTCCATTGCGGTTGTCTTAGCAACCGATTTACCATGTCTTCAAACCCAAATTCCCTTAGCACACTCGGATCAAAGTATTTTACTCCAATTAAATTCTCTGACTTATACATGTCCACAAGCGCCAATTGTTCATGAGTTAAGCCTCGAAGGACCCTTCTTCCTCTTGCATTAGGTTCAACTTGTGGTGGTGGAGGTGGTGGTTCTGCTCTTGCCATTGTTCGGCTTGTGCTTCTTCCTCATAATTCCTTTTCAAGGCTTGCTCTTTGGTTCTTCCCATTTCCTAAAAAAAGCGGTAAAGTGCATGAAAAATAAGGAAATGTAAGTCTGTACTCCACGCATAGGGAACCTAATGTTTTAGTGGGACACATCTCAAGCAAGAAACTCATAGGTAACCGGAGTATATGTCGGTCCTCTCCATTCGAATACTTTGCTCCATTGCGGTTGTCTTAGCAACCGATTTACCATGTCTTCAAACCCAAATTCCCTTAGCACACTCGGATCAAAGTATTTCACTCCAATTAAATTCTCTGACTTATACATATCCACAAGCGCCAATTGTTCATGAGTTAAGCCTCGAAGGACCCTTCTTCCTCTTGCATTAGGTTCAACTTGTGGTGGTGGAGGTGGTGGTTCTGCTCTTGCCATTGTTCGGCTTGTGCTTCTTCCTCATAATTCCTTTTCAAGGCTTGCTCTTTGGTTCTTCCCATTTCCTAAAAAAAGCGGTAAAGTGCATGAAAAATAAGGAAATGTAAGTCTGAACTCCACGCATAGGGAACCTAATGTTTTAGTGGGACACATCTCAAGCAAGAAACTCATAGGTAACCGGAGTATATGTCGGTCCTCTCCATTCGAATACTTTGCTCCATTGCGGTTGTCTTAGCAACCGATTTACCATGTCTTCAAACCCAAATTCCCTTAGCACACTCGGATCAAAGTATTTCACTCCAATTAAATTCTCTGACTTATACATATCCACAAGCGCCAATTGTTCATGAGTTAAGCCTCGAAGGACCCTTCTTCCTCTTGCATTAGGTTCAACTTGTGGTGGTGGAGGTGGTGGTTCTGCTCTTGCCATTGTTCGGCTTGTGCTTCTTCCTCATAATTCCTTTTCAAGGCTTGCTCTTTGGTTCTTCCCATTTCCTAAAAAAAGCGGTAAAGTGCATGAAAAATAAGGAAATGTAAGTCTGTACTCCACGCATAGGGAACCTAATGTTTTAGTGGGACACATCTCAAGCAAGAAACTCATAGGTAACCGGAGTATATGTCGGTCCTCTCCATTCGAATACTTTGCTCCATTGCGGTTGTCTTAGCAACCGATTTACCATGTCTTCAAACCCAAATTCCCTTAGCACACTCGGATCAAAGTATTTCACTCCAATTAAATTCTCTGACTTATACACTTCCACAAGCGCCAATTGTTCATGAGTTAAGCCTCGGAGGACCCGCAACTTGTGGTCGTGGAGGAGGTGGTTCTGCTCTTACCATTGTTCGGCTTGTGCTTGCTTCCTCATAATTTCTTTTCAAGTCTTTAATTCCTTTTCAAGGCTTGCTCTT
>NC_044931.1:2252641-2259102 GCF_003576645.1 Ipomoea triloba | reverse complement strand
CAACTTGTGGTCGTGGAGGAGGTGGTTCTGCTCTTACCATTGTTCGGCTTGTGCTTGCTTCCTCATAATTTCTTTTCAAGTCTTGTTCTTTGGTTCTTCCCATTTCCTAAAAAAAGCGGTAAAATGCATGAAAAAAAAAGAAATGCAAGTTTGAACTCCACGTATAGGGAACCTAATGTTTTAGTTGGATACATCTAAAGCAGGACACTCATAGGTAACTGGAGTATATGTCGGTCCTCTCCATTCGAATACTTTGCTCGATTGCGGTTTTCTTAGCAACCGATTCACCATGTCTTCAACCCCAAATTTCCTTAGCACGCTCGGATCAAAGTATTTCCCTCCAATTGAATTCTCTAACTTATACAAATCCACAAGCGTCAATTGTTCATGAGTTAAGCCTCGGAGGACCCTTATTCCTCTTGCATTAGGTTCAACTTGTGGTGGTGGAGGTGGTGGTTCTGCTCTTGCCATTGTTCCGCTTGTGCTTGCTTCCTCATAATTCCATTTCAAGGCTTGCTCTTTGGTTCTTCCCATTCCCTAAAAAAAACGGTAAGGTGCATGAAAAATAAAGAAATCTAAGTCTAAACTCCACGCATAGGGAACCTAATGTCTTAGTGTGACACATCTCAAGACAAGAAACTGATAGGTAACAGGAGTATATGTCGGTCCTCTCCATTCGAATACATTGCTCAATTGCGGTTGTCTTAGCAACCGATTCACCATGTCTTCAAACCCAAATTCCCTTAGCACGCTCAGATCAAAGTATTTCCCTCCAATTAAATTCTCTGACTTATACACATCCACAAGCGCCAATTGTTCATGAGTTAAGCCTCGGAGGACCCTTATTCCTCTTGCATTAGGTTCAACTTGTGGTGGTGGAGGTGGTGGTTCTACTCTTGCCATTGTTCCGCTTGTGCTTGCTTCCTCATAATTCCATTTCAAGGCTTGCTCTTTGGTTCTTCCCATTCCCTAAAAAAAACGGTAAAGTGCATGAAAAATAAGGAAATGTAAGTCTGAACTCTACGCATAGGGAACCTAATGTCTTAGTGGGACACATCTCAAGATAAGAAACTGATAGGTAACCGGAGTATATGTCGGTCCTCTCCATTGGAATACATTGCTCAATTGCGGTTGTCTTAGCAACCGATTCACCATGTCTTCAAACCCAAATTTCCTTAGCATGCTCAGATCAAAGTATTTCCCTCCAATTAAATTCTCTGACTTATAAATATCCACAAGCGCCAATTGTTCATGAGTTAAGCCTCAGAGGACCCTTGTTCCTCTTGTATTAGGTTCAACTTGTGGTGGTGGAGGTGGTGGTTCTACTCTTGCCATTGTTCCGCTTGTGCTTGCTTCCTCATAATTCCATTTCAAGCCTTGCTCTTTGGTTCTTCCCATTCCCTAAAAAAAACGGTAAAGTGCATGAAAAATAAGGAAATGTAAGTCTGAACTCCATGCATAGGGAACCTAATGTCTTAGTGGGACACATCTCAAGACAAGAAACTGATAGGTAACCGGAGTATATGTCGGTCCTCTCCATTCGAATAATTTGCTCAATTGCGGTTGTCTTAGCAACCGATTCACCATGTCTTCAAACCCAAATTCCCTTAGCATGCTCAGATCAAAGTATTTCCCTCCAATTAAATTCTCTGACTTATACACATCCACAAGCGCCAATTGTTCATGAGTTAAGCCTCAGAGGACCCTTGTTCCTCTTGTATTAGGTTCAACTTGTGGTGGTGGAGGTGGTGGTTCTGCTCTTGCCATTGTTCCGCTTGTACTTGCTTCCTCATAATTCAATTTCAAGGATTGCTCTTTGGTTCTTCCCATTCCCTAAAAAAAACAGTAAAGTGCATGAAAAATAAGGAAATGTAAGTAAAAAAAACAGTAAAGTGCATGAAAAATAAGGAAATGTAAGTCTGAACTCCAGTAAAGTGCATGAAAAATAAGGAAATGTAAGTCTGAACTCCATGCATAGGGAACCTAATGTCTTAGTTGTAAGTCTGAACTCCATGCATAGGGAACCTAATGTCTTAGTGGGACACATGAACTCCATGCATAGGGAACCTAATGTCTTAGTGGGACACATTTCAAGACAAGAAACTGATAGGTAACCGGAGTATATGTCGGTCCTCTCCATTCGAATAATTTGCTCAATTGCGGTTGTCTTAGCAACCGATTCACCATGTCTTCAAACCCAAATTCCCTTAGCATGCTCAGATCAAAGTATTTCCCTCCAATTAAATTCTCTGACTTATACACATCCACAAGAGCCAATTGTTCGTGAGTTTGACCGACATAATGCCATTTTAAGGCTTGCTCTTTGGTCTTCCCATTCCCTAAAAAAAATGGTAAAGTGCATGAAAAATAAGGAAATGTAAGTCTGAACTCCACGCATAGGGAACCTAATGTCTTAGTGGGACACATCTCTAGATAAGAAACTGATAGGTAACCGGAGTATATGTCGGTCCTCTCCATTCGAATAATTTGCTCAATTGCGGTTGTCTTAGCAACCGATTCACCATGTCTTCAAACCCAAATTCCCTTAGCACACTCGGATCAAAGTATTTCACTCCAATTAAATTCTCTGACTTATACATATCCACAAGCGCCAATTGTTCATGAGTTAAGCCTCGGAGGACCCTTCTTCCTCTTGTATTAGGTTCAACTGTGCTTGCTTCCTCATAATTCAATTTCAAGGATTGCTCTTTGTTTCTTCCCATTCCCTAAAAAAAGCGGTAAAGTGCCTGAAAAATAAGGAAATGTAACTCTGAACTCCACGCATAGGGAACCTAATGTTTTAGTTGGACACATCTCAATCAAGAAACTCATAGGTAACCGGAGTATATGTCGGTCCTCTCCATTCGAATACTTTGCTCAATTGCGGTTGTCTTAGCAACCGATTCACCATGTCTTCAAACCCAAATTCCCTTAGCACGCTCGGATCAAAGTATTTCCCTCCAATTAAATTCTCTGACTTATACACATCCACAAGCGCCAATTGTTCATGAGTTAAGCCTCGGAGGACCCTTGTTCCTCTTGCATTAGGTTCAACTTGTGGTGGTGGAGGTGGTGGTTCTGCTCTTGCCATTGTTCGGCTTGTGCTTGCTTCCTCATAATTCCTTTTCAAGGCTTGCTCTTTGGTTCTTCCCATTTCCTAAAAAAAGCGGTAAAGTGCATGAAAAATAAGGAAATGTAAGTCTGAACTCCACGCATAGGGAACCTAATGTTTTAGTGGGACACATCTCAAGCAAGAAACTCATAGGTAACCGGAGTATATGTCGGTCCTCTCCATTCGAATACTTTGCTCAATTGCGGTTGTCTTAGCAACCGATTCACCATGTCTTCAAACCCAAATTCCCTTAGCACGCTCGGATCAAAGTATTTCCCTCCAATTAAATTCTCTGACTTATACACATCCACAAGCGCCAATTGTTCATGAGTTAAGCCTCGGAGGACCCTTGTTCCTCTTGCATTAGGTTCAACTTGTGGTGGTGGAGGTGGTGGTTCTGCTCTTGCCATTGTTCGGCTTGTGCTTGCTTCCTCATAATTCCTTTTCAAGGCTTGCTCTTTGGTTCTTCCCATTTCCTAAAAAAAGCGGTAAAGTGCATGAAAAATAAGGAAATGTAAGTCTGAACTCCACGCATAGGGAACCTAATGTTTTAGTGGGACACATCTCAAGCAAGAAACTCATAGGTAACCGGAGTATATGTCGGTCCTCTCCATTCGAATACTTTGCTCCATTGCGGTTGTCTTAGCAACCGATTTACCATGTCTTCAAACCCAAATTCCCTTAGCACGCTCGGATCAAAGTATTTCCCTCCAATTAAATTCTCTGACTTATACACATCCACAAGCGCCAATTGTTCATGAGTTAAGCCTCGGAGGACCCTTGTTCCTCTTGCATTAGGTTCAACTTGTGGTGGTGGAGGTGGTGGTTCTGCTCTTGCCATTGTTCGGCTTGTGCTTGCTTCCTCATAATTCCTTTTCAAGGCTTGCTCTTTGGTTCTTCCCATTTCCTAAAAAAAGCGGTAAAGTGCATGAAAAATAAGGAAATGTAAGTCTGAACTCCACGCATAGGGAACCTAATGTTTTAGTGGGACACATCTCAAGCAAGAAACTCATAGGTAACCGGAGTATATGTCGGTCCTCTCCATTCGAATACTTTGCTCCATTGCGGTTGTCTTAGCAACCGATTTACCATGTCTTCAAACCCAAATTCCCTTAGCACGCTCGGATCAAAGTATTTCCCTCCAATTAAATTCTCTGACTTATACACATCCACAAGCGCCAATTGTTCATGAGTTAAGCCTCGGAGGACCCTTGTTCCTCTTGCATTAGGTTCAACTTGTGGTGGTGGAGGTGGTGGTTCTGCTCTTGCCATTGTTCGGCTTGTGCTTGCTTCCTCATAATTCCATTTCAAGGCTTGCTCTTTGGTTCTTCCCATTTCCTAAAAAAAGCGGTAAAGTGCATGAAAAATAAGGAAATGTAAGTCTGAACTCCACGCATAGGGAACCTAATGTTTTAGTGGGACACATCTCAAGCAAGAAACTCATAGGTAACCGGAGTATATGTCGGTCCTCTCCATTCGAATACATTGCTCAATTGCGGTTGTCTTAGCAACCGATTCACCATGTCTTCAAACCCAAATTCCCTTAGCACGCTCGGATCAAAGTATTTCCCTCCAATTAAATTCTCTGACTTATACACATCCACAAGCGCCAATTGTTCATGAGTTAAGCCTCGGAGGACCCTTGTTCCTCTTGCATTAGGTTCAACTTGTGGTGGTGGAGGTGGTGGTTCTGCTATTGCCATTGTTCGGCTTGTGCTTGCTTCCTCATAATTCCATTTCAAGGCTTGCTCTTTGGTTCTTCCCATTTCCTAAAAAAAGCGGTAAAGTGCATGAAAAATAAGGAAATGTAAGTCTGAACTCCACGCATAGGGAACCTAATGTCTTAGTGGGACACATCTCAAGACAAGAAACTGATAGGTAACCGGAGTATATGTCGGTCCTCTCCATTCGAATACATTGCTCAATTGCGGTTGTCTTAGCAACCGATTCACCATGTCTTCAAACCCAAATTCCCTTAGCACGCTCAGATCAAAGTATTTCCCTCCAATTAAATTCTCTGACTTATACACTTCCACAAGCGCCAATTGTTCATGAGTTAAGACTCGGAGGACCCGCAACTTGTGGTCGTGGAGGAGGTGGTTCTGCTCTTACCATTGTTCGGCTTGTGCTTGCTTCCTCATAATTTCTTTTCAAGTCTTGTTCTTTGGTTCTTCCCATTTCCTAAAAAAAGCGGTAAAATGCATGAAAAAAAAGGAAATGCAAGTTTGAACTCCACGTATAGGGAACCTAATGTTTTAGTTGGATACATCTCAAGCAGGACACTCATAGGTAACTGGAGTATATGTCGGTCCTCTCCATTCGAATACTTTGCTCGATTGCGGTTGTCTTAGCAACCGATTCACCATGTCTTCAACCCCAAATTTCCTTAGCACGCTCGGATCAAAGTATTTCCCTCCAATTAAATTCTCTGACTTATACAAATCCACAAGCGTCAATTGTTCATGAGTTAAGCCTCGGAGGACCCTTATTCCTCTTGCATTAGGTTCAACTTGTGGTGGTGGAGGTGGTGGTTCTGCTCTTGCCATTGTTCCGCTTGTGCTTGCTTCCTCATAATTCCATTTCAAGGCTTGCTCTTTGGTTCTTCCCATTCCCTAAAAAAAAACGGTAAGGTGCATGAAAAATAAAGAAATCTAAGTCTATACTCCACGCATAGGGAACCTAATGTCTTAGTGTGACACATCTCAAGACAAGAAACTGATAGGTAACCGGAGTATATGTCGGTCCTCTCCATTCGAATACATTGCTCAATTGCGGTTGTCTTAGCAACCGATTCACCATGTCTTCAAACCCAAATTCCCTTAGCACGATCAGATCAAAGTATTTCCCTCCAATTAAATTCTCTGACTTATACACATCCACAAGAGCCAATTGTTCGTGAGTTTGACCGACATAATGCCATTTCAAGGCATGCTCTTTGGTTCTTCCCATTCCCCTAAAAAAACGGTAAAGTGCATGAAAAATAAGGAAATGTAAGTCTGAACTCCACGCATAGGGAACCTAATGTTTTAGTGGGACATATCTCAAGATAAGAAACTGATAGGTAACCGGAGTATATGTCGGTCCTCTCCATTGGAATACATTGCTCAATTGCGGTTGTCTTAGCAACCGATTCACCATGTCTTCAAACCCAAATTCCCTTAGCACGCTCAGATCAAAGTATTTCCCTCCAATTAAATTCTCTGACTTATACACATCCACAAGCGCCAATTGTTCATGAGTTAGGCCTCGGAGGACCCTTATTCCTCTTGCATTAGGTTCAACTTGTGGTGGTGGAGGTGGTGGTTCTGCTCTTGCCATTGTTCCGCTTGTGCTTGCTTCCTCATAATTC
>NC_044931.1:2227386-2250700 GCF_003576645.1 Ipomoea triloba | reverse complement strand
TTGCCATTGTTCGGCTTGTGCTTGCTTCCTCATAATTCCATTTCAAGGCTTGCTCTTTGGTTCTTCGCATCTCCTAAAAAAAGCGGTAAAGTGCCTAAAAAATAAGGAAATGTAAGTCTGAACTCCACGCATAGGGAACCTAGTGTTTTAGTTGGACACATCTCAAGCAAGAAACTCATAGGTAACCGGAGTATATGTCGGTCCTCTCCATTCGAATACTTTGCTCAATTGCGGTTGTCTTAGCAACCGATTCACCATGTCTTCAAACCCAAATTCCCTTAGCACGCTCAGATCAAAGTATTTCCCTCCAATTAAATTCTCTGACTTATACACATCCACAAACGCCAATTGTTCATGAGTTAAGCCTCGGAGGACCCTCAACTTGTGGTCGTGGAGGAGGTGGTTCTGCTCTTACCATTGTTCGGCTTGTGCTTGCTTCCTCATAATTTCTTTTCAAGTCTTGTTCTTTGGTTCTTCCCATTTCCTAAAAAAAGCGGTAAAATGCATGAAAAAAAAGGAAATGCAAGTTTGAACTCCACGTATAGGGAACCTAATGTTTTAGTTGGATACATCTCAAGCAGGACACTCATAGGTAACTGGAGTATATGTCGGTCCTCTCCATTCGAATACTTTGCTCGATTGCGGTTGTCTTAGCAACCGATTCACCATGTCTTCAAACCCAAATTTCCTTAGCACGCTCGGATCAAAGTATTTCCCTCCAATTAAATTCTCTGAGTTATACAAATCCACAAGCGCCAATTGTTCACGAGTTAAGCCTCGGAGGACCCTTATTCCTCTTGCATTAGGTTCAACTTGTGGTGGTGGAGGTGGTGGTTCTGCTCTTGCCATTGTTCCGCTTGTGCTTGCTTCCTCATAATTCCATTTCAAGGCTTGCTCTTTGGTTCTTCCCATTCCCTAAAAAAAACGGTAAGGTGCATGAAAAAAAAAGAAATGTAAGTCTAAACTCCACGCATAGGGAACCTAATGTCTTAGTGTGACACATCTCAAGACAAGAAACTGATAGGTAACCGGAGTATATGTCGGTCCTCTCCATTCGAATACATTGCTCAATTGCGGTTGTCTTAGCAACCGATTCACCATGTCTTCAAACCCAAATTCCCTTAGCACGATCAGATCAAAGTATTTCCCTCCAATTAAATTCTCTGACTTATACACATCCAAAAGAGCCAATTGTTCGTGAGTTTGACCGACATAATGTCATTTCAAGGCTTGCTCTTTGGTTCTTCCCATTCCCTAAAAAAAACGGTAAAGTGCATGAAAAATAAGGAAATGTAAGTCTGAACTCCACGCATAGTGAACCTAATGTTTTAGTGGGACATATCTCAAGATAAGAAACTGATAGGTAACCGGAGTATATGTCGGTCCTCTCTATTGGAATACATTGTTCAATTGCGGTTGTCTTAGCAACCGATTCACCATGTCTTCAAACCCAAATTTCCTTAGCATGCTCAGATCAAAGTATTTCCCTCCAATTAAATTCTCTGACTTATAAATATCCACAAGCGCAAATTGTTCATGAGTTAAGCCTCAGAGAACCCTTGTTCCTCTTGTATTAGGTTCAACTTGTGGTGGTGGAGGTGGTGGTTCTGCTCTTGCCATTGTTCCGCTTGTGCTTGCTTCTTCATAATTCCATTTCAAGGATTGCTCTTTGGTTCTTCCCATTCCCTAAAAAAAACAGTAAAGTGCATGAAAAATAAGGAAATGTAAGTCTGAACTCCACGCATAGGGAACCTAATGTCTTAGTGGGACACATCTCAAGACAAGAAACAGATAGGTAACCGGAGTATATGTCGGTCCTCTCCATTCGAATACATTGCTCAATTGCGGGTGTCTTAGCAACCGATTCACCATGTCTTCAAACCCAAATTCCCTTAGCACGCTCAGATCAAAGTATTTCTCTCCAATTAAATTCTCTGACTTATACATATCCACAAGAACCAATTGTTCATGAGTTAAGCCTCGGAGGACCCTTGTTCCACTTGCATTAGGTTCAACTTGTGGAGGTGGAGGTGGTGGTTCTGCTATTGCCATTGTTCGGCTTGTGCTTGCTTCCTCATAATTCCATTTCAAGGCTTGCTCTTTGGTTCTTCGCATCTCCTAAAAAAAGCGGTAAAGTGCCTGAAAAATAAGGAAATGTAAGTCTGAACTCCACGCATAGGGAACCTAATGTTTTAGTGGGACATATCTCAAGATAAGAAACTGATAGGTAACCGGAGTATATGTCGGTCCTCTCCATTCGAATACTTTGCTCAATTGCGGTTGTCTTAGCAACCGATTCACCATGTCTTCAAACCCAAATTCCCTTAGCACGCTCGAATCTAAGTATTTCCCTCCAATTAAATTCTCTGACTTATACACTTCCACAAACGCCAATTGTTCATGAGTTAAGCCTCGGAGGACCCTTATTCCTCTTGCATTAGGTTCAACTTGTGGTGGTGGAGGTGGTGGTTCTGCTCTTGCCATTGTTCCGCTTGTGCTTGCTTCCTCAGAATTCCATTTCAAGGCTTGCTCTTTGGTTCTTCCCATTCCCTAAAAAAAACGGTAAGGTGCATGAAAAAAAAAAAGAAATGTAAGTCTAAACTCCACGCATAGGGAACCTAATGTCTTAGTGTGACACATCTCAAGACAAGAAACTGATAGGTAACCGGAGTATATGTCGGTCCTCTCCATTCGAATACATTGCTCAATTGCGGTTGTCTTAGCAACCGATTCACCATGTCTTCAAACCCAAATTCCCTTAGCACGATCAGATCAAAGTATTTCCCTCCAATTAAATTCTCTGACTTATACACATCCACAAGAGCCAATTGTTCGTGAGTTTGACCGACATAATACCATTTCAAGGCTTGCTCTTTGGTTCTTCCCATTCCCTAAAAAAAACGGTAAAGTGCATGAAAAATAAGGAAATGTAAGTCTGAACTCCACGCATAGGGAACCTAATGTCTTAGTGGGACACATCTCAAGATAAGAAACTGATAGGTAACCGGAGTATATGTCGGTCCTCTCCATTGGAATACATTGCTCAATTGCGGTTGTCTTAGCAACCGATTCACCATGTCTTCAAACCCAAATTCCCTTAGCACGCTCAGATCAAAGTATTTCCCTCCAATTAAATTCTCTGACTTATACATATCCACAAGAACCAATTGTTCATGAGTTAAGCCTCGTAGGACCCTTGTTCCTCTTGCATTAGGTTCAACTTGTGGTGGTGGAGGTGGTGGTTCTGCTATTGCCATTGTTCGGCTTGTGCTTGCTTTCTCATAATTCAATTTAAGGCTTGCTCTTTGGTTCTTCGCATCTCCTAAAAAAAGCGGTAAAGTGCCTGAAAAATAAGGAAATGTAAGTCTGAACTCCACGCATAGGGAACCTAATGTTTTAGTGGGACACATCTCAATATAAGAAACTAATAGGTAACCGGAGTATATGTCGGTCCTCTCCATTGGAATACATTGCTCAATTGCGGTTGTCTTAGCAACCGATTCACCATGTCTTCAAACCCAAATTCCCTTAGCATGCTCAGATCAAAGTATTTCCCTAAAATTAAATTCTCTGACTTATAAATATCAACAAGCGCCAATTGTTCATGAGTTAAGCCTCAGAGGACCCTTGTTCCTCTTGTATTAGGTTCAACTTGTGGTGGTGGAGGTGGTGGTTCTGCTCTTGCCATTGTTCCGCTTGTGCTTGCTTCCTCATAATTCCATTTCAAGGATTGCTCTTTGGTTCTTCCAATTCCCTAAAAAAAACAGTAAAGTGCATGAAAAATAAGGAAATGTAAGTCTGAACTCCACGCATAGGGAACCTAATGTCTTAGTGGGACACATCTCAAGACAAGAAACTGATAGGTAACCGGAGTATATGTCGGTCCTCTCCATTCGAATACTTTGCTCAATTGCGGTTGTCTTAGCAACCGATTCACCATGTCTTCAAACCCAAATTCCCTTAGCACGCTCAGATCAAAGTATTTCCCTCCAATTAAATTCTCTGACTTATACACATCCACAAGAGCCAATTGTTCGTGAGTTTGACCGACATAATGCCATTTCAAGGCTTGCTCTTTGGTTCTTCCCATTCCCTAAAAAAACGGTAAAGTGCATGAAAAATAAGGAAATGTAAGTCTGAACTCCACGCATAGGGAACCTAATGTCTTAGTGGGACACATCTCAAGACAAGAAACTGATAGGTAACCGGAGTATATGCCGGTCCTCTCCATTCGAATACATTGCTCAATTGCGGTTGTCTTAGCAACCGATTCACCATGTCTTCAAACCCAAATTCCCTTAGCACGCTCAGATCAAAGTATTTCTCTCCAATTAAATTCTCTGACTTATACATATCCACAAGAACCAATTGTTCATGAGTTAAGCCTCGTAGGATCCTTATTCCTCTTGCATTAGGTTCACCTTGTGGTGGTGGAGGTGGTGGTTCTGCTATTGCCATTGTTCGGCTTGTGCTTGCTTCCTCATAATTCAATTTCAAGGCATGCTCTTTGGTTCTTCGCATCTCCTAAAAAAAGCGGTAAAGTGCCTGAAAAATAAGGAAATGTAACTCTGAACTCCACGCATAGGGAACCTAATGTTTTAGTTGGACACATCTCAAGCAAGAAACTCATAGGTAACCGGAGTATATGTCGTTCTCTCCATTCGAATACTTTGCTCCATTGTGGGTGTCTTAGTAATCGATTTACCATGTCTTCAAACCCAAATTCCCTTAGCACGCTCAGATCAAAGTATTTCCCTCCAATTAAATTCTCTGACTTATACATATCCACAAGAACATATTGTTCATGAGTTAAGCCTCGGAGGACCCTTGTTCCACTTGCATTAGGTTCAACTTGTGGAGGTGGAGGTGGCGGTTCTGCTATTGCCATTGTTCGGCTTGTGCTTGCTTCCTCATAATTCCATTTCAAGGCTTGCTCTTTGGTTCTTCGCATCTCCTAAAAAAAGCGGTAAAGTGCCTGAAAAATAAGGAAATGTAAGTCTGAACTCCACGCATAGGAAACCTAATGTTTTAGTTGGACACATCTCAAGCAAGAAACTCATAGGTAACCGGAGTATATGTCGGTCCTCTCCATTCGAATACTTTGCTCAATTGCGGTTGTCTTAGCAACCGATTCACCATGTCTTCAAACCCAAATTCCCTTAGCACGCTCGAATCTAAGTATTTCCCTCCAATTAAATTCTCTGACTTATACACTTCCACAAGCGCCAATTGTTCATGAGTTAAGCCTCGGAGGACCCTTGTTCCTCTTGCATTAGGTTCAACTTGTGGTGGTGGAGGTGGTGGTTCTGCTCTTGCCATTGTTCGGCTTGTGCTTGCTTCCTCATAATTCCATTTCAAGGCTTGCTCTTTGGTTCTTCCCATTTCCTAAAAAAAGCGGTAAAGTGCATGAAAAATAAGGAAATGTAAGTCTGAACTCCACGCATAGGGAACCTAATGTTTTAGTGGGACACATCTCAAGCAAGAAACTCATAGGTAACCGGAGTATATGTCGGTCCTCTCCATTCGAATACATTGCTCAATTGCGGTTGTCTTAGCAACCGATTCACCATGTCTTCAAACCCAAATTCCCTTAGCACGCTCGGATCAAAGTATTTCCCTCCAATTAAATTCTCTGACTTATACACATCCACAAGCGCCAATTGTTCATGAGTTAAGCCTCGGAGGACCCTTGTTCCTCTTGCATTAGGTTCAACTTGTGGTGGTGGAGGTGGTGGTTCTGCTCTTGCCATTGTTCCGCTTGTGCTTGCTTCCTCATAATTCCATTTCAAGGCTTGCTCTTTGGTTCTTCGAATTCCCTAAAAAAAACGGTAAGGTGCATGAAAAATAAGGAAATGTAAGTCTAAACTCCACGCATAGGGAACCTAATGTCTTAGTGGGACACATCTCAAGACAAGAAACTGATAGGTAACCGGAGTATATGTCGGTCCTCTCCATTCGAATACATTGCTCAATTGCGGTTGTCTTAGCAACCGATTCACCATGTCTTCAAACCCAAATTCCCTTAGCACGCTCAGATCAAAGTATTTCCCTCCAATTAAATTCTCTGACTTATACACTTCCACAAGCGCTAATTGTTCATGAGTTAAGCCTCGGAGGACCCTCAACTTGTGGTCGTGGAGGAGGTGGTTCTGCTCTTACCATTGTTCGGCTTGTGCTTGCTTCCTCATAATTTCTTTTCAAGTCTTGCTCTTTGGTTCTTCCCATTTCCTAAAAAAAGCGGTAAAATGCATGAAAAAAAAGGAAATGCAAGTTTGAACTCCACGTATAGGGAACCTAATGTTTTAGTTGGATACATCTCAAGCAGGACACTCATAGGTAACTGGAGTATATGTCGGTCCTCTCCATTCGAATACTTTGCTCGATTGCGGTTGTCTTAGCAACCGATTCACCATGTCTTCAAACCCAAATTCCCTTACCACGCTCAGATCAAAGTATTTCCCTCCAATTAAATTCTCTGAGTTATACAAATCCACAAGCGCCAATTGTTCATGAGTTAAGCCTCGGAGGACCCTTATTCCTCTTGCATTAGGTTCAACTTGTGGTGGTGGAGGTGGTGGTTCTGCTCTTGCCATTGTTCCGCTTGTGCTTGCTTCCTCAGAATTTCATTTCAAGGCTTGCTCTTTGGTTCTTCCCATTCCCTAAAAAAAACGGTAAGGTGCATGAAAAATAAAGAAATGTAAGTCTAAACTCCACGCATAGGGAACCTAATGTCTTAGTGTGACGCATCTCAAGACAAGAAACTGATAGGTAACCGGAGTATATGTCGGTCCTCTCCATTCGAATACATTGCTCAATTGCGGTTGTCTTAGCCACCGATTCACCATGTCTTCAAACCCAAATTCCCTTAGCACGCTCAGATCAAAGTATTTCCCTCCAATTAAATTCTCTGACTTATACACATCCACAAGAGCCAATTGTTCGTGAGTTTGACCGACATAATGCCATTTCAAGGCTTGCTCTTTGGTTCTTCCCATTCCCTAAAAAAATGGTAAAGTGCATGAAAAATAAGGAAATGTAAGTCTGAACTCCACGCATAGGGAACCTAATGTCTTAGTGGGACACATCTCAAGATAAGAAACTGATAGGTAACCGGAGTATATGTCGGTCCTCTCCATTGGAATACATTTCTTCATTGCGGTTGTCTTAGCAACCGATTCACCATGTCTTCAAACCCAAATTCCCTTAGCACGCTCAGATCAAAGTATTTCCCTCCAATTAAATTCTCTGACTTATACACATCCACAAGCGCCAATTGTTCATGAGTTAAGCCTCGGAGGACCCTTATTCCTCTTGCATTAGGTTCAACTTGTGGTGGTGGAGGTGGTGGTTCTGCTCTTGCCATTGTTCGGCTTGTGCTTGCTTCCTCATAATTCCTTTTCAAGGCTTGCTCTTTGGTTCTTCCCATTTCCTAAAAAAAGCGGTAAAGTGCATGAAAAATAAGGAAATGTAAGTCTGAACTCCACGCATAGGGAACCTAATGTTTTAGTGGGACACATCTCAAGCAAGAAACTCATAGGTAACCGGAGTATATGTCGGTCCTCTCCATTCGAATACTTTGCTCCATTGCGGTTGTCTTAGCAACCGATTTACCATGTCTTCAAACCCAAATTCCCTTAGCACGCTCGGATCAAAGTATTTCCCTCCAATTAAATTCTCTGACTTATACACATCCACAAGCGCCAATTGTTCATGAGTTAAGCCTCGGAGGACCCTTATTCCTCTTGCATTTAGGTTCAACTTGTGGTGGTGGAGGTGGTGGTTCTGCTCTTGCCATTGTTCCGCTTGTGCTTGCTTCCTCATAATTCCATTTCAAGGCTTGCTCTTTGGTTCTTCCCATTCCCTAAAAAAAACGGTAAAGTGCATGAAAAATAAGGAAATGTAAGTCTGAACTCCACGCATAGGGAACCTAATGTTTTAGTGGGACACATCTCAAGCAAGAAACTCATAGGTAACCGGAGTATATGTCGGTCCTCTCCATTCGAATACTTTGCTCCATTGCGGTTGTCTTAGCAACCGATTTACCATGTCTTCAAACCCAAATTCCCTTAGCACGCTCGGATCAAAGTATTTCCCTCCAATTAAATTCTCTGACTTATACACATCCACAAGCGCCAATTGTTCATGAGTTAAGCCTCGGAGGACCCTTATTCCTCTTGCATTAGGTTCAACTTGTGGTGGTGGAGGTGGTGGTTCTGCTCTTGCCATTGTTCCGCTTGTGCTTGCTTCCTCAGAATTCAATTTCAAGGCTTGCTCTTTGGTTCTTCCCATTCCCTAAAAAAAAACGGTAAGGTGCATGAAAAATAAAGAAATGTAAGTCTAAACTCCACTCATAGGGAACCTAATGTCTTAGTGTGACACATCTCAAGACAAGAAACTGATAGGTAACCGGAGTATATGTCGGTCCTCTCCATTCGAATACATTGCTCAATTGCGGTTGTCTTAGCAACCGATTCACCATGTCTTCAAACCCAAATTCCCTTAGCACGATCAGATCAAAGTATTTCCCTCCAATTAAATTCTCTGACTTATACATATCCACAAGAGCCAATTGTTCATGAGTTAAGCCTCGGAGGACCCTTGTTCCTCTTGCATTAGGTTCAACTTGTGGTGGTGGAGGTGGTGGTTCTGCTCTTGCCATTGTTCGGCTTGTGCTTGCTTCCTCATAATTCCATTTCAAGGCTTGCTCTTTGGTTCTTCCCATTCCCTAAAAAAAACGGTAAAGTGCATGAAAAATAAGGAAATGTAAGTCTGAACTCCACGCATAGGGAACCTAATGTTTTAGTGGGACACATCTCAAGCAAGAAACTCATAGGTAACCGGAGTATATGTCGGTCCTCTCCATTCGAATACTTTGCTCCATTGCGGTTGTCTTAGCAACCGATTTACCATGTCTTCAAACCCAAATTCCCTTAGCACACTCGGATCAAAGTATTTCACTCCAATTAAATTCTCTGACTTATACATATCCACAAGCGCCAATTGTTCATGAGTTAAGCCTCGGAGGACCCTTCTTCCTCTTGCATTAGGTTCAACTTGTGGTGGTGGAGGTGGTGGTTCTGCTCTTGCCATTGTTCGGCTTGTGCTTGCTTCCTCATAATTCCTTTTCAAGGCTTGCTCTTTGGTTCTTCCCATTTCCTAAAAAAAGCGGTAAAGTGCATGAAAAATAAGGAAATGTAAGTCTGTACTCCACGCATAGGGAACCTAATGTTTTAGTGGGACACATCTCAAGCAAGAAACTCATAGGTAACCGGAGTATATGTCGGTCCTCTCCATTCGAATACTTTGCTCCATTGCGGTTGTCTTAGCAACCGATTTACCATGTCTTCAAACCCAAATTCCCTTAGCACACTCGGATCAAAGTATTTCACTCCAATTAAATTCTCTGACTTATACATATCCACAAGCGCCAATTGTTCATGAGTTAAGCCTCGGAGGACCCTTGTTCCTCTTGCATTAGGTTCAACTTGTGGTGGTGGAGGTGGTGGTTCTGCTCTTGCCATTGTTCCGCTTGTGCTTGCTTCCTCATAATTCCATTTCAAGGCTTGCTCTTTGGTTCTTCCCATTTCCTAAAAAAAGCGGTAAAGTGCATGAAAAATAAGGAAATGTAAGTCTGTACTCCACGCATAGGGAACCTAATGTTTTAGTGGGACACATCTCAAGCAAGAAACTCATAGGTAACCGGAGTATATGTCGGTCCTCTCCATTCGAATACTTTGCTCCATTGCGGTTGTCTTAGCAACCGATTTACCATGTCTTCAAACCCAAATTCCCTTAGCACACTCGGATCAAAGTATTTCACTCCAATTAAATTCTCTGACTTATACATATCCACAAGCGCCAATTGTTCATGAGTTAAGCCTCGGAGGACCTTTATTCCTCTTGCATTAGGTTCAACTTGTGGTGGTGGAGGTGGTGGTTCTGCTCTTGCCATTGTTCCGCTTGTGCTTGCTTCCTCATAATTCCATTTCAAGGCTTGCTCTTTGGTTCTTCCCATTCCCTAAAAAAAACGGTAAAGTGCATGAAAAATAAGGAAATGTAAGTCTGAACTCCACGCATAGGGAACCTAATGTTTTAGTGGGACACATCTCAAGATAAGAAACTGATAGGTAACCGGAGTATATGTCGGTCCTCTCCATTGGAATACATTGCTCAATTGCGGTTGTCTTAGCAACCGATTCACCATGTCTTCAAACCCAAATTTCCTTAGCACGCTCGGATCAAAGTATTTCCCTCCAATTAAATTCTCTGAGTTATACAAATCCACAAGCGCCAATTATTCATGAGTTAAGCCTCGGAGGACCCTTATTCCTCTTGCATTAGGTTCAACTTGTGGTGGTGGAGGTGGTGGTTCTGCTCTTGCCATTGTTCCGCTTGTGCTTGCTTCCTCAGAATTCCATTTCAAGGCTTGCTCTTTGGTTCTTCCCATTCCCTAAAAAAAATGGTAAGGTGCATGAAAAATAAAGAAATGTAAGTCTAAACTCCACGCATAGGGAACCTATGTCGGTCCTCTCCATTCGAATACATTGCTCAATTGCGGTTGTCTTAGCAACCGATTCACCATGTCTTCAAACCCAAATTCCCTTAGCACGCCCGGATCAAAGTACTTCCCTCCAATTAAATTCTCTGACTTATACACATCCACAAGAGCCAATTGTTCGTGAGTTTGACCGACATAATGCCATTTCAAGGCTTGCTCTTTGGTTCTTCCCATTCCCTAAAAAAACGGTAAAGTGCATGAAAAATAAGGAAATGTAAGTCTGAACTCCACGCATAGGGAACCTAATGTCTTAGTGGGACACATCTCAAGATAAGAAACTGATAGGTAACCGGAGTATATGTCGGTCCTCTCCATTGGAATACATTTCTCAATTGCGGTTGTCTTAGCAACCGATTCACCATGTCTTCAAACCCAAATTCCCTAAGCACGCTCAGATCAAAGTATTTCCCTCCAATTAAATTCTTTGACTTATACATATCCACAAGAACCAATTGTTCATGAGTTAAGCCTCGTAGGACCCTTGTTCCTCTTGCATTAGGTTCAACTTGTGGTGGTGGAGGTGGTGGTTCTACTCTTGCCATTGTTCCGCTTGTGCTTGCTTCCTCATAATTCCATTTCAAGGATTGCTCTTTGGTTCTTCCCATTCCCTAAAAAAAACGGTAAAGTGCATGAAAAATAAGGAAATGTAAGTCTGAACTCCACGCATAGGGAACCTAATGTTTTAGTGGGACACATCTCAAGCAAGAAAACTGATAGGTAACCGGAGTATATGTCGGTCCTCTCCATTCGAATACTTTGCTCCATTGCGGGTGTCTTAGCAACCGATTTACCATGTCTTCAAACCCAAATTCCCTTAGCACGCTCAGATCAAAGTATTTCCCTCCAATTAAATTCTCTGACTTATACACATCCACAAGCGCCAATTGTTCATGAGTTAAGCCTCGGAGGACCCTTATTCCTCTTGCATTTAGGTTCAACTTGTGGTGGTGGAGGTGGTGGTTCTGCTCTTGCCATTGTTCCGCTTGTGCTTGCTTCCTCATAATTCCATTTCAAGGCTTGCTCTTTGGTTCTTCCCATTCCCTAAAAAAAACGGTAAAGTGCATGAAAAATAAGGAAATGTAAGTCTGAACTCCACGCATAGGGAACCTAATGTTTTAGTGGGACACATCTCAAGCTAAGAAACTCATAGGTAACCGGAGTATATGTCGGTCCTCTCCATTCGAATACTTTGCTCCATTGCGGGTGTCTTAGCAACCGATTTACCATGTCTTCAAACCCAAATTCCCTTAGCACGCTCGGATCAAAGTATTTCCCTCCAATTAAATTCTCTGACTTATACACATCCACAAGCGCCAATTGTTCATGAGTTAAGCCTCGGAGGACCCTTGTTCCTCTTGCATTAGGTTCAACTTGTGGTGGTGGAGGTGGTGGTTCTGCTCTTGCCATTGTTCGGCTTGGGTTTCTTCCTCATAATTCCTTTTCAAGGCTTGCTCTTTGGTTCTTCCCATTTCCTAAAAAAAGCGGTAAAGTGCATGAAAAATAAGGAAATGTAAGTCTGAACTCCACGCATAGGGAACCTAATGTTTTAGTGGGACACATCTCAAGCAAGAAACTCATAGGTAACCGGAGTATATGTCGGTCCTCTCCATTCGAATACTTTGCTCCATTGCGGTTGTCTTAGCAACCGATTTACCATGTCTTCAAACCCAAATTCCCTTAGCACGCTCGGATCAAAGTATTTCCCTCCAATTAAATTCTCTGACTTATACACATCCACAAGCGCCAATTGTTCATGAGTTAAGCCTCGGAGGACCCTTGTTCCTCTTGCATTAGGTTCAACTTGTGGTGGTGGAGGTGGTGGTTCTGCTCTTGCCATTGTTCGGCTTGTGCTTGCTTCCTCATAATTCCTTTTCAAGGCTTGCTCTTTGGTTCTTCCCATTTCCTAAAAAAAGCGGTAAAGTGCATGAAAAATAAGGAAATGTAAGTCTGAACTCCACGCATAGGGAACCTAATGTTTTAGTGGGACACATCTCAAGCAAGAAACTCATAGGTAACCGGAGTATATGTCGGTCCTCTCCATTCGAATACTTTGCTCCATTTCGGGTGTCTTAGCAACCGATTTACCATGTCTTCAAACCAAAATTCCCTTAGCACGCTCGGATTAAAGTATTTCCCTCCAATTAAATTCTCTGACTTATACACATCCACAAGCGCCAATTGTTCATGAGTTAAGCCTCGGAGGACCCTTGTTCCTCTTGCATTAGGTTCAACTTGTGGTGGTGGAGGTGGTGGTTCTGCTCTTGCCATTGTTCGGCTTGTGCTTGCTTCCTCATAATTCCTTTTCAAGGCTTGCTCTTTGGTTCTTCCCATTTCCTAAAAAAAGCGGTAAAGTGCATGAAAAATAAGGAAATGTAAGTCTGAACTCCACGCATAGGGAACCTAATGTTTTAGTGGGACACATCTCAAGCAAGAAACTCATAGGTAACCGGAGTATATGTCGGTCCTCTCCATTCGAATACTTTGCTCCATTGCGGGTGTCTTAGCAACCGATTTACCATGTCTTCAAACCCAAATTCCCTTAGCACGCTCGGATCAAAGTATTTCCCTCCAATTAAATTCTCTGACTTATACACATCCACAAGCGCCAATTGTTCATGAGTTAAGCCTCGGAGGACCCTTGTTCCTCTTGCATTAGGTTCAACTTGTGGTGGTGGAGGTGGTGGTTCTGCTCTTGCCATTGTTCGGCTTGTGCTTGCTTCCTCATAATTCCTTTTCAAGGCTTGCTCTTTGGTTCTTCCCATTTCCTAAAAAAAGCGGTAAAGTGCATGAAAAATAAGGAAATGTAAGTCTGAACTCCACGCATAGGGAACCTAATGTTTTAGTGGGACACATCTCAAGCAAGAAACTCATAGGTAACCGGAGTATATGTCGGTCCTCTCCATTCGAATACTTTGCTCCATTGCGGGTGTCTTAGCAACCGATTTACCATGTCTTCAAACCCAAATTCCCTTAGCACGCTCGGATCAAAGTATTTCCCTCCAATTAAATTCTCTGACTTATACACATCCACAAGCGCCAATTGTTCATGAGTTAAGCCTCGGAGGACCCTTGTTCCTCTTGCATTAGGTTCAACTTGTGGTGGTGGAGGTGGTGGTACATCCACAAGAGCCAATTGTTCGTGAGTTTGACCGACATAAAGCCATTTCAAGGCTTGCTCTTTGGTTCTTCCCATTCCCTAAAAAAACGGTAAAGTGCATGAAAAATAAGGAAATGTAAGTCTGAACTCCACGCATAGGGAACCTAATGTCTTAGTGGGACACATCTCAAGATAAGAAACTGATAGGTAACCGGAGTATATGTCGGTCCTCTCCATTGGAATACATTGCTCAATTGCGGTTGTCTTAGCAACCGATTCACCATGTCTTCAAACCCAAATTCCCTTAGCATGCTCAGATCAAAGTATTTCCCTCCAATTAAATTCTCTGACTTATACACATCCACAAGCGCCAATTGTTCATGAGTTAAGCCTCGGAGGACCCTTATTCCTCTTGCATTAGGTTCAACTTGTGGTGGTGGAGGTAGTGGTTCTGCTTTTGCCATTGTTCCGCTTGTGCTTGCTTCCTCATAATTCCATTTCAAGGCTTGCTCTTTGGTTCTTCCCATTCCCTAAAAAAAACGGTAAAGTGCATGAAAAATAAGGAAATGTAAGTCTGAACTCCACGCATAGGGAACCTAATGTTTTAGTGGGACACATCTCAAGATAAGAAACTAATAGGTAACCGGAGTATATGTCGGTCCTCTCCATTGGAATACATTGCTCAATTGCGGTTGTCTTAGCAACCGATTCACCATGTCTTCAAACCCAAATTCCCTTAGCACACTCGGATCAAAGTATTTCCCTCCAATTAAATTCTCTGACTTATACACATCCACAAGCGCCAATTGTTCATGAGTTAAGCCTCGGAGGACCCTTGTTCCTCTTGCATTAGGTTCAACTTGTGGTGGTGGAGGTGGTGGTTCTGCTCTTGCCATTGTTCGGCTTGTGCTTGCTTCCTCATAATTCCTTTTCAAGGCTTGCTCTTTGGTTCTTCCCATTTCCTAAAAAAAGCGGTAAAGTGCATGAAAAATAAGGAAATGTAAGTCTGAACTCCACGCATAGGGAACCTAATGTTTTAGTGGGACACATCTCAAGCAAGAAACTCATAGGTAACCGGAGTATATGTCGGTCCTCTCCATTCGAATACTTTGCTCCATTGCGGTTGTCTTAGCAACCGATTTACCATGTCTTCAAACCCAAATTCCCTTAGCATGCTCAGATCAAAGTATTTACCTCCAATTAAATTCTTTGACTTATACATATCCACAAGAACCAATTGTTCATGAGTTAAGCCTCGTAGGACCCTTGTTCCTCTTGCATTAGGTTCAACTTGTGGTGGTGGAGGTGGTGGTTCTGCTCTTGCCATTGTTCGGCTTGTGCTTGCTTCCTCATAATTCCATTTCAAGGCTTGCTCTTTGGTTCTTCCCATTCCCTAAAAAAAGCGGTAAAGTGCATGAAAAATAAGGAAATGTAAGTCTGAACTCCACGCATAGGGAACCTAATGTTTTAGTGGGACACATCTCAAGAAAGAAACTCATAGGTAACCGGAGTATATGTCGGTCCTCTCCATTCGAATACTTTGCTCCATTGCGGTTGTCTTAGCAACCGATTTACCATGTCTTCAAACCCAAATTCCCTTAGCACACTCGGATCAAAGTATTTCACTCCAATTAAATTCTCTGACTTATACATATCCACAAGCGCCAATTGTTCATGAGTTAAGCCTCGAAGGACCCTTCTTCCTCTTGCATTAGGTTCAACTTGTGGTGGTGGAGGTGGTGGTTCTGCTCTTGCCATTGTTCGGCTTGTGCTTGCTTCCTCATAATTCCTTTTCAAGGCTTGCTCTTTGGTTCTTCCCATTTCCTAAAAAAAGCGGTAAAGTGCATGAAAAATAAGGAAATGTAAGTCTGAACTCCACGCATAGGGAACCTAATGTTTTAGTGGGACACATCTCAAGCAAAAAACTCATAGGTAACCGGATTATATGTCGGTCCTCTCCATTCGAATACTTTGCTCCATTGTGGGTGTCTTAGCAACCGATTCACCATGTCTTCAAACCCAAATTCACTTAGCACGCTCAGATCAAAGTATTTCCCTCCAATTAAATTCTCTGACTTATCCCTCTCCACAAGAACCAATTTTTCATGAGTTAACCCTCGGAGGACCCTTGTTCCACTTGCATTAGGTTCAACTTGTGGTGGTGGAGGTGGTGGTTCTACTCTTGCCATTGTTCCGCTTGTGCTTGCTTCCTCATAATTCCATTTCAAGGCTTGCTCTTTGGTTCTTCCCATTCCCTAAAAAAACGGTAAAGTGCATGAAAAATAAGGAAATGTAAGTCTGAACTCCACGCATAGGGAACCTATGATAGGTAACCGGAGTATATGTCGGTCCTCTCCATTCGAATACTTTCCTCAATTGCGGTTGTCTTAGCAACCGATTCACTATGTCTTCAAACCCAAATTCCCTTAGCACGCTCGAATCTAAGTATTTTCCTCCAATTAAATTCTCTGACTTATCCCTCTCCACAAGAACCAATTTTTCATGAGTTAACCCTCGGAGGACCCTTGTTCCACTTGCATTAGGTTCAACTTGTGGTGGTGGAGGTGGTGGTTCTACTCTTGCCATTGTTCCGCTTGTGCTTGCTTCCTCATAATTCCATTTCAAGGCTTGCTCTTTGGTTCTTCCCATTCCCTAAAAAAACGGTAAAGTGCATGAAAAATAAGGAAATGTAAGTCTGAACTCCACGCATAGGGAACCTATGATAGGTAACCGGAGTATATGTCGGTCCTCTCCATTCGAATACTTTCCTCAATTGCGGTTGTCTTAGCAACCGATTCACTATGTCTTCAAACCCAAATTCCCTTAGCACGCTCGAATCTAAGTATTTTCCTCCAATTAAATTCTCTGACTTATCCCTCTCCACAAGAACCAATTTTTCATGAGTTAACCCTCGGAGGACCCTTGTTCCACTTGCATTAGGTTCAACTTGTGGTGGTGGAGGTGGTGGTTCTACTCTTGCCATTGTTCCGCTTGTGCTTGCTTCCTCATAATTCCATTTCAAGGCTTGCTCTTTGGTTCTTCCCATTCCCTAAAAAAACGGTAAAGTGCATGAAAAATAAGGAAATGTAAGTCTGAACTCCACGCATAGGGAACCTATGATAGGTAACCGGAGTATATGTCGGTCCTCTCCATTCGAATACTTTCCTCAATTGCGGTTGTCTTAGCAACCGATTCACTATGTCTTCAAACCCAAATTCCCTTAGCACGCTCGAATCTAAGTATTTTCCTCCAATTAAATTCTCTGACTTATCCCTCTCCACAAGAACCAATTTTTCATGAGTTAACCCTCGGAGGACCCTTGTTCCACTTGCATTAGGTTCAACTTGTGGTGGTGGAGGTGGTGGTTCTACTCTTGCCATTGTTCCGCTTGTGCTTGCTTCCTCATAATTCCATTTCAAGGCTTGCTCTTTGGTTCTTCCCATTCCCTAAAAAAACGGTAAAGTGCATGAAAAATAAGGAAATGTAAGTCTGAACTCCACGCATAGGGAACCTATGATAGGTAACCGGAGTATATGTCGGTCCTCTCCATTCGAATACTTTCCTCAATTGCGGTTGTCTTAGCAACCGATTCACTATGTCTTCAAACCCAAATTCCCTTAGCACGCTCGAATCTAAGTATTTTCCTCCAATTAAATTCTCTGACTTATCCCTCTCCACAAGAACCAATTTTTCATGAGTTAACCCTCGGAGGACCCTTGTTCCACTTGCATTAGGTTCAACTTGTGGTGGTGGAGGTGGTGGTTCTACTCTTGCCATTGTTCCGCTTGTGCTTGCTTCCTCATAATTCCATTTCAAGGCTTGCTCTTTGGTTCTTCCCATTCCCTAAAAAAACGGTAAAGTGCATGAAAAATAAGGAAATGTAAGTCTGAACTCCACGCATAGGGAACCTATGATAGGTAACCGGAGTATATGTCGGTCCTCTCCATTCGAATACTTTCCTCAATTGCGGTTGTCTTAGCAACCGATTCACTATGTCTTCAAACCCAAATTCCCTTAGCACGCTCGAATCTAAGTATTTTCCTCCAATTAAATTCTCTGACTTATCCCTCTCCACAAGAACCAATTTTTCATGAGTTAACCCTCGGAGGACCCTTGTTCCACTTGCATTAGGTTCAACTTGTGGTGGTGGAGGTGGTGGTTCTACTCTTGCCATTGTTCCGCTTGTGCTTGCTTCCTCATAATTCCATTTCAAGGCTTGCTCTTTGGTTCTTCCCATTCCCTAAAAAAACGGTAAGGTGCATGAAAAATAAGGAAATGTAAGTCTGAACTCCACGCATAGGGAACCTAATGTTTTAGTTGGACACATCTCAAGCAAGAAACTCATAGGTAACCGGAGTATATGTCGGTCCTCTCCATTCGAATACTTTCCTCAATTGCGGTTGTCTTAGCAACCGATTCACCATGTCTTCAAACGCAAATTCCCTTAGCACGCTCGAATCTAAGTATTTTCCTCCAATTAAATTCTCTGACTTATACACTTCCACAAGCGCCAATTGTTCATGAGTTAAGCCTCGGAGGACCCTCAACTTGTGGTGGTGGAGGTGGTTTAAGCCTCGGAGGACCCTCAACTTGTGGTGGTGGAGGTGGTGGTTCTGCTATTGCCATTGTTCAGCTTGTGCTTGGAGGTGGTGGTTCTGCTATTGCCATTGTTCAGCTTGTGCTTGCTTCCTCATAATTCCATTTCAAGGCTTGCTCTTTGGTTCTTCGCATCTCCTAAAAAAATTTCAAGGCTTGCTCTTTGGTTCTTCGCATCTCCTAAAAAAATCGGTAAAGTGCCTGAAAAATAAGGAAATGTAAGTCTGAACTCCACGCATAGGGAGCCTAATGTTTTAGTTGGACACATCTCAAGCAAGAAACTCATAGGTAACCGGAGTATATGTCGGTCCTCTCCATTCGAATACTTTGCTCAATTGCGGTTGTCTTAGCAACCGATTCACCATGTCTTCAAACCCAAATTCCCTTAGCATGCTCAGATCAAAGTATTTCCCTCCAATTAAATTCTCTGACTTATAAATATCAACAAGCGCCAATTGTTCATGAATTAAGCCTCAGAGGACCCTTGTTCCTCTTGTATTAGGTTCAACTTGTGGTGGTGGAGGTGGTGGTTCTGCTCTTGCCATTGTTCCGCTTGTGCTTGCTTCCTCATAATTCAATTTCAAGGCTTGCTCTTTGGTTCTTCCCATTCCCTAAAAAAAAACGGTAAGGTGCATGAAAAATAAGGAAATGTAAGTCTGAACTCCACGCATAGGGAGCCTAATGTTTTAGTTGGACACATCTCAAGCAAGAATAGGGAGCCTAATGTTTTAGTTGGACACATCTCAAGCAAGAAACTCATAGGTAACCGGAGTGTTGGACACATCTCAAGCAAGAAACTCATAGGTAACCGGAGTATATGTCACATCTCAAGCAAGAAACTCATAGGTAACCGGAGTATATGTTGGTCCTCTCCATTCGAATACTTTGCTCAATTGCGGTTGTCTTAGCGACCGATTCACCATGTCTTCAAACCCAAATTCCCTTAGCACGCTCGAATCTAAGTATTTCCCTCCAATTAAATTCTCTGACTTATACACTTCCACAAGCGCCAATTGTTCATGAGTTAAGCCTCGGAGGACCCTCAACTTGTGGTGGTGGAGGTGGTGGTTCTGCTATTGCCATTGTTCAGCTTGTGCTTGCTTCCTCATAATTCCATTTCAAGGCTTGCTCTTTGGTTCTTCGCATCTCCTAAAAAAAGCGGTAAAGTGCCTGAAAAATAAGGAAATGTAAGTCTGAACTCCACGCATAGGGAGCCTAATGTTTTAGTTGGACACATCTCAAGCAAGAAACTCATAGGTAACCGGAGTATATGTCGGTCCTCTCCATTCGAATACTTTGCTCAATTGCGGTTGTCTTAGCAACCGATTCACCATGTCTTCAAACCCAAATTCCCTTAGCACGCTCGAATCTAAGTATTTCCCTCCAATTAAATTCTCTGACTTATACACTTCCACAAGCGCCAATTTTTCATGAGTTAAGCCTCGGAATGCCATTGTTCGACTTGTGCTTGCTTCCTCATAATGCCATTTCAAGGCTTGCTCTTTGGTTCTTCCCATTTCCTAAAAAAACGGTAAAGTGCATGAAAAATAAGGAAATGTAAGTCTGAACTCCACGCATAAGGAACCTAATGTTTTAGTGGGACACATCTCAAGCAAGAAACTCATAGGTAACCGGAGTATTTGTCGGTCCTCTCCATTCGAATACTTTGCTCCATTGCGGGTGTCTTAGCAACCGATTTACCATGTCTTCAAACCCAAATTCCCTTAGCACGCTCGGATCAAAGTATTTCCCTCCAATTAAATTCTCTGACTTATAC
This sequence comes from Ipomoea triloba, assembly GCF_003576645.1. Taxonomy (NCBI): domain Eukaryota; kingdom Viridiplantae; phylum Streptophyta; class Magnoliopsida; order Solanales; family Convolvulaceae; genus Ipomoea; species Ipomoea triloba. The sequence continues at coordinate 2,230,672 of NC_044931.1, read as the reverse complement.
ACATCCACAAGCGCCAATTGTTCATGAGTTAAGCCTCGGAGGACCCTTGTTCCTCTTGCATTAGGTTCAACTTGTGGTGGTGGAGGTGGTGGTTCTCCTCTTGCCATTGTTCTGCTTGTGCTTCTTCCTCATAATTCCTTTTCAAGGCTTGCTCTTTGGTTCTTCCCATTTCCTAAAAAAAGCGGTAAAGTGCATGAAAAATAAGGAAATGTAAGTCTGAACTCCACGCATAGGGAACCTAATGTTTTAGTGGGACACATCTCAAGCAAGAAACTCATAGGTAACCGGAGTATATGTCGGTCCTCTCCATTCGAATACTTTGCTCCATTGCGGGTGTCTTAGCAACCGATTTACCATGTCTTCAAACCCAAATTCCCTTAGCACGCTCGGATCAAAGTATTTCCCTCCAATTAAATTCTCTGACTTATACACATCCACAAGCGCCAATTGTTCATGAGTTAAGCCTCGGAGGACCCTTGTTCCTCTTGCATTAGGTTCAACTTGTGGTGGTGGAGGTGGTGGTTCTCCTCTTGCCATTGTTCTGCTTGTGCTTCTTCCTCATAATTCCTTTTCAAGGCTTGCTCTTTGGTTCTTCCCATTTCCTAAAAAAAGCGGTAAAGTGCATGAAAAATAAGGAAATGTAAGTCTGAACTCCACGCATAGGGAACCTAATGTTTTAGTGGGACACATCTCAAGCAAGAAACTCATAGGTAACCGGAGTATATGTCGGTCCTCTCCATTCGAATACTTTGCTCCATTGCGGGTGTCTTAGCAACCGATTTACCATGTCTTCAAACCCAAATTCCCTTAGCACGCTCGGATCAAAGTATTTCCCTCCAATTAAATTCTCTGACTTATACACATCCACAAGCGCCAATTGTTCATGAGTTAAGCCTCGGAGGACCCTTGTTCCTCTTGCATTAGGTTCAACTTGTGGTGGTGGAGGTGGTGGTTCTGCTCTTGCCATTGTTCGGCTTGTGCTTGCTTCCTCATAATTCCTTTTCAAGGCTTGCTCTTTGGTTCTTCCCATTTCCTAAAAAAAGCGGTAAAGTGCATGAAAAATAAGGAAATGTAAGTCTGAACTCCACGCATAGGGAACCTAATGTTTTAGTGGGACACATCTCAAGCAAGAAACTCATAGGTAACCGGAGTATATGTCGGTCCTCTCCATTCGAATACTTTGCTCCATTGCGGTTGTCTTAGCAACCGATTTACCATGTCTTCAAACCCAAATTCCCTTAGCACGCTCGGATCAAAGTATTTCCCTCCAATTAAATTCTCTGACTTATACACATCCACAAGCGCCAATTGTTCATGAGTTAAGCCTCGGAGGACCCTTGTTCCTCTTGCATTAGGTTCAACTTGTGGTGGTGGAGGTGGTGGTTCTGCTCTTGCCATTGTTCGGCTTGTGCTTGCTTCCTCATAATTCCTTTTCAAGGCTTGCTCTTTGGTTCTTCCCATTTCCTAAAAAAAGCGGTAAAGTGCATGAAAAATAAGGAAATGTAAGTCTGAACTCCACGCATAGGGAACCTAATGTTTTAGTGGGACACATCTCAAGCAAGAAACTCATAGGTAACCGGAGTATATGTCGGTCCTCTCCATTCGAATACTTTGCTCAATTGCGGTTGTCTTAGCAACCGATTTACCATGTCTTCAAACCCAAATTCCCTTAGCATATCAAAGTATTTCTCTCCAATTAAATTCTCTGACTTATAAATATCAACAAGCGCCAATTGTTCATGAGTTAAGCCTCAGAGGACCCTTGTTCCTCTTGTATTAGGTTCAACTTGTGGTGGTGGAGGGGGTGGTTCTTCTCTTGCCATTGTTCGGCTTGTGCTTGCTTCCTCATAATGCCATTTCAAGGGTTGCTCTTTGGTTCTTCCCATTTCCTAAAAAAACGGTAAAGTGCATGAAAAATAAGGAAATGTAAGTCTGAACTCCACGCATAAGGAACCTAATGTTTTAGTGGGACACATCTCAAGCAAGAAACTCATAGGTAACCGGAGTATTTGTCGGTCCTCTCCATTCGAATACTTTGCTCAATTGCGGTTGTCTTAGCAACCGATTCACCATGTCTTCAAACCCAAATTTCCTTAGCACGCTCGGATCAAAGTATTTCCCTCCAATTAAATTCTCTGACTTATACAAATCCACAAGCGCCAATTGTTCATGAGTTAAGCCCCGGAGGACCCTTGTTCCTCTTGCATTAGGTTCAACTTGTGGTGGTGGAGGTGGTGGTTCTTCTCTTGCCATTATTCGGCTTGTGCTTGCTTCCTCATAATGCCATTTCAAGGGTTGCTCTTTGGTTCTTCCCATTTCCTAAAAAAACGGTAAAGTGCATGAAAAATAAGGAAATGTAAGTCTGAACTCCACGCATAAGGAACCTAATGTTTTAGTGGGACACATCTCAAGCAAGAAACTCATAGGTAACCGGAGTATTTGTCGGTCCTCTCCATTCGAATACTTTGCTCAATTGCGGTTGTCTTAGCAACCGATTCACCATGTCTTCAAACCCAAATTCCCTTAGCACGCTCGGATCAAAGTATTTCCCTCCAATTAAATTCTCTGACTTATACACATTCACAAGCGCCAATTGTTCATGAGTTAAGCCTCGGAGGACCCTTATTCCTCTTGCAATAGGTTCAACTTGTGGTGGTGGAGGTGGTGGTTCTGCTCTTGCCATTGTTCCGCTTGTGCTTGCTTCCTCATAATTCCATTTCAAGGCTTGCTCTTTGGTTCTTCCCATTCCCTAAAAAAAGCGGTAAAGTGCATGAAAAATAAGGAAATGTAAGTCTAAACTCCACGCATAGGGAACCTATTGTCTTAGTGGGACACATCTCAAGATAAGAAACTGATAGGTAACCGGAGTATTTGTCGGTCCTCTCCATTCGAATACTTTGCTCGATTGCGGTTGTCTTAGCAACCGATTCCCCATGTCTTCAAACCCAAATTCCCTTAGCACGCTCGGATCAAAGTATTTCCCTCCAATTAAATTCTCTGACTTATACACATCCACAAGAGCCAATTGTTCGTGAGTTTGACCGACATAATGCCATTTCAAGGCTTGCTCTTTGGTTCTTCCCATTCCCTAAAAAAACGGTAAAGTGCATGAAAAATAAGGAAATGTAAGTCTGAACTCCACGCATAGGGAACCTAATGTCTTAGTGGGACACACCTTAAGATAAGAAACTGATAGTTAACCGGAGTATATGTCGGTCCTCTCCATTGGAATACATTGCTCAATTGCGGTTGTCTTAGCAACCGATTCACCATGTCTTCAAACCCA
>NC_044931.1:2224188-2224988 GCF_003576645.1 Ipomoea triloba | reverse complement strand
ATACTTTGCTCAATTGCGGTTGTCTTAGCAACCGATTCACCATGTCTTCAAACCCAAATTTCCTTAGCACGCTCGGATCAAAGTATTTCCCTCCAATTAAATTCTCTGACTTATACAAATCCACAAGCGCCAATTGTTCATGAGTTAAGCCCCGGAGGACCCTTGTTCCTCTTGCATTAGGTTCAACTTGTGGTGGTGGAGGTGGTGGTTCTTCTCTTGCCATTATTCGGCTTGTGCTTGCTTCCTCATAATGCCATTTCAAGGGTTGCTCTTTGGTTCTTCCCATTTCCTAAAAAAACGGTAAAGTGCATGAAAAATAAGGAAATGTAAGTCTGAACTCCACGCATAGGGAACCTAATGTTTTAGTGGGACACATCTCAAGCAAGAAACTCATAGGTAACCGGAGTATTTGTCGGTCCTCTCCATTCGAATACTTTGCTCAATTGCGGTTGTCTTAGCAACCGATTCACCATGTCTTCAAACCCAAATTCCCTTAGCACGCTCGAATCTAAGTATTTCCCTCCAATTAAATTCTCTGACTTATACACTTCCACAAGCGCCAATTGTTCATGACTTAAGCCTCGGAGGACCCTCAACTTGTGGTCGTGGAGGAGGTGGTTCTGCTCTTACCATTGTTCGGCTTGTGCTTGCTTCCTCATAATTTCTTTTCAAGTCTTGTTCTTTGGTTCTTCCCGTTTCCTAAAAAAAGCGGTAAAATGCATGAAAAAAAAGGAAATGCAAGTTTGAACTCCACGTATAGGGAACCTAATGTTTTAGTTGGATACATCTCAAGCAGGACA
>NC_044931.1:2221670-2223308 GCF_003576645.1 Ipomoea triloba | reverse complement strand
ATTGCGGTTGTCTTAGCAACCGATTCACCATGTCTTCAAACCCAAATTTCCTTAGCACGCTCGGATCAAAGTATTTCTCTCCAATTAAATTCTCTGACTTATACATATTCACAAGCGCCAATTGTTCATGAGTTAAGCCTCGGAGGACCCTTATTCCTCTTGCATTAGGTTCAACTTGTGGTGGTGGAGGTGGTGGTTCTGCTCTTGCCATTGTTCCGCTTGTGCTTGCTTCCTCATAATTCCATTTCAAGGCTTGCTCTTTGGTTCTTCCCATTTCCTAAAAAAAGCGGTAAAGTGCATGAAAAATAAGGAAATGTAAGTCTGAACTCCACGCATAGGGAACCTAATGTTTTAGTGGGACACATCTCAAGCAAGAAACTCATAGGTAACCGGAGTATATGTCGGTCCTCTCCATTCGAATACATTGCTCAATTGCGGTTGTCTTAGCAACCGATTCACCATGTCTTCAAACCCAAATTCCCTTAGCACGCTCGGATCAAAGTATTTCCCTCCAATTAAATTCTCTGACTTATACACATTCACAAGCGCCAATTGTTCATGAGTTAAGCCTCGGAGGACCCTTATTCCTCTTGCATTAGGTTCAACTTGTGGTGGTGGAGGTGGTGGTTCTGCTCTTGCCATTGTTCCGCTTGTGCTTGCTTCCTCATAATTCCATTTCAAGGCTTGCTCTTTGGTTCTTCGAATTCCCTAAAAAAAACGGTAAGGTGCATGAAAAATAAGGAAATGTAAGTCTAAACTCCACGCATAGGGAACCTAATGTCTTAGTGTGACACATCTCAAGACAAGAAACTGATAGGTAACCGGAGTATATGTCGGTCCTCTCCATTCGAATACATTGCTCAATTGCGGTTGTCTTAGCAACCGATTCACCATGTCTTCAAACCCAAATTCCCTTAGCACGCTCAGATCAAAGTATTTCCCTCCAATTAAATTCTCTGACTTATACATATCCACAAGAGCCAATTGTTCATGAGTTAAGCCTCAGAGGACCCTTGTTCCTCTTGCATTAGGTTCAACTTGTGGTGGTGGAGGTGGTGGTTCTGCTATTGCCATTGTTCGGCTTGTGCTTGCTTCCTCATAATTCCATTTCAAGGCTTGCTCTTTGGTTCTTCCCATTCCCTAAAAAAAACGGTAAAGTGCATGAAAAATAAGGAAATGTAAGTCTGAACTCAACGCATAGGGAACCTAATGTCTTAGTGGGACACATTTCAAGATAAGAAACTGATAGGTAACCGGAGTATATGTCTGTCCTCTCCATTGGAATACATTGCTCAATTGCGGTTGTCTTAGCAACCGATTCACGAATACATTGCTCAATTGCGGTTGTCTTAGCAACCGATTCACCATGTCTTCAAACCCAAATGGTTGTCTTAGCAACCGATTCACCATGTCTTCAAACCCAAATTCTTGTCTTAGCAACCGATTCACCATGTCTTCAAACCCAAATTCCCTTATTAGCAACCGATTCACCATGTCTTCAAACCCAAATTCCCTTACCACGCTCAGATCAAAGTATTTCTCTCCAATTAAATTCTCTGACTTATACACATCCACAAGCGCCAATTGTTCTTGAGTTAAACCTTCGAGGACACTTGTTCCTCTTGCATTTGGTTCAAC
>NC_044931.1:2219712-2220670 GCF_003576645.1 Ipomoea triloba | reverse complement strand
AGATGAGAAATATTTGTTAGTTTCTAGTGTGTTTTGTAAATAGTTATTGTTGATTCCATGTTACGCACACGAGGCTTTATTTACGGTGATCGTGGATGGAACACGAGACTTTCAGATCTTCAGTCTGACGCTCTCCCAACTGAGCTATCCCCGCAATCCGAGTGTTACATACTCGGTTTTAATAATTGTTTTCTATTGTAAATTCCAAATTAAAAAACTAGGATAATTACACATATAAAAGAATGTGAAACAAAAATCATTTGTGATTATTTATTATATAGTTATTAATATGCAATAAAAAGTCTTAAAACAAATCTGTATCAATTAAAATTTGTAAAGCTTACAATTTGAAATTTGAATGGGTGAAAAACTTACTTACATGCAAGTTTTGTTGAATTATTTTGTCGGGATTTTCAAACTATTTATTTTTTTCAGATCTTGAAAGGAACCTATGATATATTACCATCGTATATAAAAATTAGATATTTTGAGAAATCACAAATAATAAATCTCATGCAAAGAAAAACATTGATCAATGAAGGCAACATCTCACTGTAATAAATTGTCATTATAATGCTACTACTCAACAAACTTTATTTAACAATCATATAAATGAAACTAATCCATAAATCCACTTCAAATGTCACTACTCCACTAACTAGCCGTGGTTTGACAATTGACAGAGAGGGTTTGAGAGGGAGGGTGAAGATGAGTAACAATGTTTGAAAATGTGTTTCAGTTCGACTCTAACCATGATAGTGATTACAGAGTGGGGTAAATGCCATAACTAAGGAGAAACAGATTTGGTGAGATATCACTAACAATAAGCACAATTCTCTAAATCTTGTAGATCTATGGTATTCCTAGCAGGGATATATATGGCAACACCACATCGTAATACACCAAAAAGACTAGATGGAGTATGGGTTATCACACATGAAAGATGATTTGTTTTGAA
>NC_044931.1:2203924-2208845 GCF_003576645.1 Ipomoea triloba | reverse complement strand
CATACTCGGTTTTAATAATTGTTTTCTATTGTAAATTCCAAATTAAAAAACTAGGATAATTACACATATAAAAGAATGTGAAACAAAAATCATTTGTTATTATTTATTATATAGTTATTAATATGCAATAAAAAGTCTTAAAACAAATCTGTATCAATTAAAATTTGTAAAGCTTACAATTTGAAATTTGAATGCGTGAAAAACTTACTTACATGCAAGTTTTGTTGAATTATTTTGTCGGGATTTTCAAACTATTTATTTTTTTTCAGATCTTGAAAGGAACCTATGATATATTACCATCGTATATAAAAATTAGATATTTTGAGAAATCACAAATAATAAATCTCATGCAAAGAAAATCATTGATCAATGAAGGCAACATCTCACTGTAATAAATTGTCATTATAATGCTACTACTCAACAAACTTTATTTAACAATCATATAAATGAAACTAATCCATAAATCCACTTCAAATGTCACTACTCCACTAACTAGCCGTGGTTTGACAATTGACAGAGAGGGTTTGAGAGGGAGGGTGAAGATGAGTAACAATGTTTGAAAATGTGTTTCAGTTCGACTCTAACCATGATAGTGATTACAGAGTGGGGTAAATGCCATAACTAAGGAGAAACAGATTTGGTGAGATATCACTTACAATAAGCACACAATTCTCTAAATCTTGTAGATCTATGGTACTCCTAGCAGGGATATATATGGCAACACCACATCGTAATACACCAAAAAGACTAGATGGAGTATGGGTTATCACACATGAAAGATGATTTGTTTTGAAGGTTTCAATTGGCTTGGTTTATGTGTGGTAGTTTTGAGTGCATGGTTGAATTTTATTGATGATCAATACAAGGTTAGTATAAAAATATTCAAATAGTTTTCTCTATCATGATTTGTGTCAAGAATTTGATTTGTGCAAAAGCACGGAAACAAAAAATAACAACATTTTTTTTTGTCAAAAAATTAAAAAAGGCGATAGTTTGTAAATAGAAAGATGAGAAATATTTGTTTGTTTCTAGTGTGTTTTGTAAATAGTTATTGTTGATCCCATCTTACGCACAAGAGGCTTTATATGCGGTGATCGTGGATCGAACACGAGACCTTCAGATCTTCAGTCTGACGCTCTCCCATTTGAGCTATCCCCGCAGTACGAGTGTTACATACTCGGTTTTAATAATTGTTTTCTATTGTAAATTCCAAATTAAAAAACTAGGATAATTACACTCATAAAATAATGTGAAACAAAAATCATTTGTTATTATTTATTATATAGTTATTAATATGCAATAAAATGTCTTAAAACAGATCTGCATCAATTAAAATTTGTAAAGCTTACAATTTGAAATTTGAATGGGTGAAAAAGTTACTTACATGCAAGTTTTGTTGAATTATTTTGTCGGGATTTTCGAACTATTTATTTTTTTTCAGATCTTGAAAGGAACCTATGATATATTACCACCGTATATAAAAATTAGATATTTTGAGAAATCACAAATAATAAATCTCATGCAAAGAAAAACATTGATTAAATAGTTTCTATTTAAATCAATCAAGGCAACATCTCACTGTAATAAATTGTCATTATAATGCTACTACTCAACAAACTTTATTTAACAATCATATAAATGAAACTAATCCATAAATCCACTTCAAATGTCACTACTCCACTAACTAGCCGTGGTTTGACAATTGACAGAGAGGGTTTGAGAGGGAGGGTGAAGATGAGTAACAATGTTTGAAAATGTGTTTCAGTTCGACTCTAACCATGATAGTGATTACAGAGTGGGGTAAATGCCATAACTAAGGAGAAACAGATTTGGTGAGATATCACTAACAATAAGCACAATTCTCTAAATCTTGTAGATCTATGGTACTCCTAGTAGGGATATATATGGCAACACCACATCGTAATACACCAGAAAGACTAGATGGAGTATGGGTTATCACACATGAAAGATGATTTGTTTTGAAGGTTTCAATTGGCTTGGTTTATGTGTGGTAGTTTTGAGTGCATGGTTGAATTTTATTGATGATCAATACAAGGTTAGTATAAAAATATTCAAATAGTTTTCTCTATCATGATTTGTGTCAAGAATTTGATTTGTGCAAAAGCACGGAAACAAAAAATAACAACATTTTTTTTTCTCAAAAAATTAAAAAAGGCGATAGTTTGTAAATAGAAAGATGAGAAATATTTCTATATTTGTTAGTTTCTAGTGTGTTTTGTAAATAGTTATTGTTGATCCCATCTTACGCACACGAGGCTTTATTTGCGGTGATCGTGGATCGAACACTAGACCTTCAGATCTTCAGTCTGACGCTCTCCTAACTGAGCTATCCCCGCAGTACGAGTGTTACATACTCGGTTTTAATAATTGTTTTCTATTGTAAATTCCAAATTAAAAAACTAGGATAATTACACTGATAAAAGAATGTGAAACAAAAATCATTTGTTATTATTTATTATATAGTTATTAATATGCAATAAAATGTCTTAAAACAAATCTGTATCAATTAAAATTTGTAAAGCTTACAATTTGAAATTTGAATGGGTGAAAAAGTTACTTACATGCAAGTTTTGTTGAATTATTTTGTCGGGATTTTCAAACTATTTTTTTTTTTCAGATCTTGAAAGGATCCTATGATATATTACCACCGTATATAAAAATTAGATATTTTGAGAAATCACAAATAATAAATCTCATGCAAAGAAAAACATTGATTACATAGTTTCTATTTAAATCAATCAAGGCNTCGACTTCAAATGTCACTACTCCACTAACTAGCCGTGGTTTGTACAATTGACAGAGAGGGTTTGAGAGGGAGGGTGAAGATGAGTAACAATGTTTGAAAATGTGTTTTAGTTCGACTCTAACCATGATAGTGATTACAGAGTGGGGTAAATGCCATAACTAAGGAGAAACAGATTTGGTGAGATATCACTAACAATAAGCACAATTCTCTAAATCTTGTAGATCTATGGTACTCCTAGCAGGGATATATATGGCAACACCACATCGTAATACACCAAAAAGACTAGATGGAGTATGGGTTATCACACATGAAAGATGATTTGTTTTGAAGGTTTCAATTGGCTTGGTTTATGTGTGGTAGTTTTGAGTGCATGGTTGAATTTTATTGATGATCAATACAAGGTTAGTATAAAAATATTCAAATAGTTTTCTCTATCATGATTTGTGTCAAGAATTTGATTTGTGCAAAAGCACGGAAAGAAAAAATAACAACATTTTTTTTTCTCAAAAAATTAAAAAAGGCGATAAGTTTGTAAATAAAAAGATGAGAAATATTTGTTAGTTTCTAGTGTGTTTTGTAAATAGTTATTGTTGATCCCATCTTACGCACACGAGTCTTTATTTGCGGTGATCGTGGATCAAACACGAGACCTTCAGATCTTCAGTCTGACGCTCTCCTAACTGAGCTATCCCCGCAGTACGAGTGTTACATACTCGGTTTTAATAATTGTTTTCTATTGTAAATTCCAAATTAAAAAAGTAGGATAATTACACTGATAAAAGAATGTGAAACAAAAATCATTTGTTATTATTTATTATATAGTTATTAATATGCAATAAAATGTCTTAAAACAAATCTGTATCGATTAAAATTTGTAAAGCTTACAATTTGAAATTTGAATGGGTGAAAAAGTTACTTACATGCAAGTTTTGTTGAATTATTTTGTCGGGATTTTCAAACTATTTATTTTTTTTCAGATCTTGAACGGAACCTATGATATATTAACATCGTATATAAAAATGAGATATTTTTAGAAATCACAAATAATAAATCTCATGTAACGAAAAACATTGATTACATAGTTTCTATTTAAATCAATGAAGGCAACATCTCACTGTAATAAATTGTCATTATAATGCTACTACTCAACAAACTTTATTTAACAATCATATAAATGAAACTAATCCATAAATCCACTTCAAATGTCACTACTCCACTAACTAGCCGTGGTTTGACAATTGACAGAGAGGGTTTGAGAGGGAGGGTGAAGATGAGTAACAATGTTTGAAAATGTGTTTCAGTTCGACTCTAACCATGATAGTGATTACAGAGTGGGGTAAATGCCATAACTAAGGAGAAACAGATTTGGTGAGATATCACTAACAATAAGCACAATTCTCTAAATCTTGTAGATCTATGGTACTCCTAGCAGGGATATATATGGCAACACCACATCGTAATACACCAAAAAGACTAGATGGAGTATGGGTTATCACACATGAAAGATGATTTGTTTTGAAGGTTTCAATTGGCTTGGTTTATGTGTGGTAGTTTTGAGTGCATGGTTGAATTTTATTGATGATCAATACAAGGTTAGTATAAAAATATTCAAATAGTTTTCTCTATCATGATTTGTGTCAAGAATTTGATTTGTGCAAAAGCACGGAAACAAAAAATAACAACATTTTTTTTTCTCAAAAAATTAAAAAAGGCGATAAGTTTGTAAATAAAAAGATGAGAAATATTTGTTAGTTTCTAGTGTGTTTTGTAAATAGTTATTGTTGATCCCATCTTACGCACACGAGTCTTTATTTGCGGTGATCGTGGATCAAACACGAGACCTTCAGATCTTCAGTCTGACGCTCTCCTAACTGAGCTATCCCCGCAGTACGAGTGTTACATACTCGGTTTTAATAATTGTTTTCTATTGTAAATTCCAAATTAAAAAACTAGGATAATTACACTGATTAAAGAATGTGAAACAAAAATCATTTGTTATTATTTATTATATAGTTATTAATATGCAATAAAATGTCTTAAAACAAATCTGTATCATTTAAAATTTGTAAAGCTTACAATTTGAAATTTGAATGGGTGAAAAAGTTACTTACATGCAAGTTTTGTTGAATTATTTTGTCGGGATTTTCAAACTAT
>NC_044931.1:2202524-2203709 GCF_003576645.1 Ipomoea triloba | reverse complement strand
CGTATATAAAAATTAGATATTTTGAGAAATCACAAATAATAAATCTCATGCAAAGAAAAACATTGATTACATAGTTTCTATTTAAATCAATCAAGGCAACATCTCATTGTAATAAATTGTCATTATAATGCTACTACTCAACAAACTTTATTTAACAATCATATAAATGAAACTAATCCATAAATCCACTTCAAATGTCACTACTCCACTAACTAGACGTGGTTTGACAATTGACAGAGAGGGTTTGAGAGGGAGGGTGAAGATGAGTAACAATGTTTGAAAATGTGTTTCAGTTCGACTCTAACCATGATAGTGATTACAGAGTGGGGTAAATGTCATAACTAAGGAGAAACAGATTTGGTGAGATATCACTAACAATAAGCACAATTCTCTAAATGTTGTAGATCTATGGTACTCCTAGTAGGGATATATATGGCAACACCACATCGTAATACACCAAAAAGACTAGATGGAGTATGGGTTATCACACATGAAAGATGATTTGTTTTGAAGGTTTCAATTGGCTTGGTTTATGTGTGGTAGTTTTGAGTGCATGGTTGAATTTTATTGATGATCAATACAAGGTTAGTATAAAAATATTCAAATAGTTTTCTCTATCATGATTTGTGTCAAGAATTTGATTTGTGCAAAAGCACGGAAACAAAAAATAACAACATTTTTTTTTATCAAAAAATTAAAAAAGGCGATAGTTTGTAAATGGAAAGATGATAAATATTTGTTAGTTTCTCGTGTGTTTTGTAAATAGGTATTGTTGATTCCATGTTACGCACACGAGGCTTTATTTGCGGTGATCGTGGATCGAACACGAGACCTTCAAATCTTCAGTCTGACGCTCTCCCAACTGAGCTATCCCCGCAGTACAAGTGTAACATACTCGGTTTTAATAATTGTTTTCTATTGTAAATTCCAAATTAAAAAACTAGGATAATTATACTCATAAAAGAATGTGAAACAAAAATCATTTGTTATTATTTATTATATAGTTATTAATATGCAATAAAATGTCTTAAAACAAATCTGTATCAATTAAAATTTGTAAAGCTTACAATTTGAAATTTGAATGGGTTAAAAAGTTACTTACATGCAAGTTTTGTCGAATTATTTTGTCGGGATTTTCAAACTATATATTTTTTTCAGATCTTGGAAGGAACCTATGATATATTA
>NC_044931.1:2196725-2201524 GCF_003576645.1 Ipomoea triloba | reverse complement strand
TAGTTTGAGGGCCTAATTGACATTACAGATAAAGTTGTATGTCCTATTTGATACATTTTATGCAAACAAAAGTGACATTTATATTTACCTGGTATTAGAGGTCACTAACAGGTAATTATGCCTTGATGACTAAATTGACATGTTTATGTACCTAATTGCAACTTTAAAAAGTTTGAGGGCCTAATTGGCATTACAGGTAAAGTTTGAAGGCCTATTTGATACAATTTATGCAAAAAAAAGTGACAATTATATTTACCTGGTATTATAGGTCACTAACAGGTAATTATGCCTTGATGACTAAATTGACATTTTATGTATCTAATTGTAACTTTAAATAGTTTGAGGGCCTAATTGACTTTACAGATAAAGTTGTATGGCCTATTTGATACATTTTATGCAAACAAAAGTGACACTTATATTTACCTGGTATTACAGGTCACTAACAGGTAATTATGCCTTGATGACTAAATTGACATGTTTATGTACCTAATTGCAACTTTAAAAAGTTTGAGGGCCTAATTGGCATTACAGGTAAAGTTTGAAGGCCTATTTGATACAGTTTATGCAAAAAAAAGTGACATTTATATTTACCTGGTATTACAGGTCACTAACAGGTAATTATGCCTTGATGACTAAATTGACATGTTTATGTATGTAATTGCAACTTTAATTAGTTTGAGGACCTAATTGACTTTACAGATAAAGTTTGATGGCCTAATTGATGCATTTTATGCAAAAAAAAAAGTGACATTTATATTTACCTGGTATTACAGGTCACTAATAGGTAATTATGCCTCGATGACTAAATTGATATGTTTATGTATCTAATTATAACTTTAAATAGTTTGAGGGCCTAATTTACTTTACAGATAAAGTTGTATGGCCTATTTGATACATTTTATGCAAACAAAAGTGACATTTATATTTACCTGGTATTACAGGTCACTAACAGGTAATTATGCCTTGATGACTAAATTGACATGTTTATGTACCTAATTGCAACTTTAAAAAGTTTGAGAGCCTAATTGGCATTACAGGTAAAGTTTGAAGGCCTATTTGATACAGTTTATGCAAAAAAAAGTGACATTTATATTTACCTAGTATTATAGGTCACTAACAGGTAATTATGCCTTGATAACTAAATTGACATTTTATGTATCTAATTGTAACTTTAAATAGTTTGAGGGCCTAATTGACTTTACAGATAAAGTTGTATGGCCTATTTGATACATTTTATGCAAACAAAAGTGACATTTATATTAACTTGGTATTACAGGTCACTAATAGGTAATTATGCCTTGATGGCTAAATCGATAAGTTTATGTATCTAATTGTAACTTTAAATAGTTTGAGGGCCTAGTTTATGTATCTAATTGTAACTTTAAATAGTTTGAGGGCCTAATTTATGTATCTAATTGTAACTTTAAATAGTTTGAGGGCCTAATTTACTTTACAGATAATAACTTTAAATAGTTTGAGGGCCTAATTTACTTTACAGATAAAGTTGTATGGCCTATTGAGGGCCTAATTTACTTTACAGATAAAGTTGTATGGCCTATTTGATACATTTTATGCAAACAAAAGTGACATTTATATTTACCTGGTATTACAGGTTACTAACAGGTAATTATGCCTTGATGACTAAATTGATATGTTTATGTATGTAATTGCAACTTTAAAAAGTTTGAGTGCCTAATTGGAATTACAGGTAATGTTTGAAGGCCTATTTGATACAGTTTATGCAAAAAAAAGGTGAAATTTATATTACCTGGTATTACAGGTCACTAACAGGTAATTATGCTTGATTACTTAAATTGACATTTTATGTATGTAATTGCAACTTTAAAAAGTTTGAGGGCCTAATTGACTTTACAGATAAAGTTTGAAGGCCTATTTGATACAATTTATGCAAAAAAAAAGTGATATTTATATTTACCTGGTATTACTGGTCACGAACAGGTAATTATGCTTGATGAACTAAATTGACATGTTTATGTAACTAATTGCAACTTTAAAAAGTTTGAGGGCCTAATTGGCATTACAGGTAAAGTTTGAAGGCCTATTTGATACAGTTTATGCAAAAAAAAGTGACATTTATATTTACCTGGTATTATAGGTCACTAACAGGTAATTATGCCTTGATAACTAAATTGACATGTTTATGTATCTTATTGCAACTTTAAAAAGTTTGAAGGCCTAATTGACTTTACAGATAAAGTTTGATGGCCTATTTGATACATTTTATGCCAAAAAAAGTGACATTTATTTTTACCTGGTATTATAGGTCACTAACAGGTAATTATGCCTTGATGACTAAATTGACATTTTATGTATCTAATTGTAACTTTAAATAGTTTGAGGGCCTAATTTACTTTACAGATAAAGTTGTATGGCCTATTTGATACATTTATGCAAACAAAAGTGACATTTATATTTACCTGGTATTACAGGTCACTAACAGGTAATTATGCCTTGATAACTAAATTGACATGTTTATGTATCTAATTGCAACTTTAAAAAGTTTGAGGGCCTAATTGACTTTACATATAAAGTTTGATGGCCTATTTGATACATTTTATGCAAAAAAAAGTGACATTTATATTTACCTGGTATTACAGGTCACTAACAGGTAATTATGCCTTGATGACTAAATTGACATGTTTATGTACCTAATTGCAACTTTAAAAAGTTTGAGGGCCTAATTGGCATTACAGGTAAAGTTTGAAGGCCTATTTGATACAGTTTATGCAAAAAAAAGTGACATTTATATTTACCTGGTATTATAGGTCACTAACAGGTAATTATGCCTTGATAACTAAATTGACATGTTTATGTATCTAATTGCCACTTTAAAAAGTTTTAGGGCCTAATTGACTTTACATATAAAGTTTCATGGCCTATTTGATACATTTTATGCAAAAAAAAGTGACATTTATATTTACCTGGTATTGCAGGTCACTAACAGGTAATTATGCCTTGATAACTAAATTGACATGTTTATGTATCTAATTGCAACTTTAAAAAGTTTGAAGGCCTAATTGACTTTACAGATAAAGTTTGATGGCCTATTTGATACATTTTATGCAAAAAAAGTGACATTTATTTTTACCTGGTATTATAGGTCACTAACAGGTAATTATGCCTTGATGACTAAATTGACATTTTATGTATCTAATTGTAACTTTAAATAGTTTGAGGGCCTAATTTACTTTACAGATAAAGTTGTATGGCCTATTTGATACATTTATGCAAACAAAAGTGACATTTATATTTACCAGGTATTACAGGTCACTAACAGGTAATTATGCCTTGATGACTAAATTGACATGTTTATGTACCTAATTGCAACTTTAAAAAGTTTAAGGGCCTAATTGGTATTACAGGTAAAGTTTGAAGGCCTATTTGATACAGTTTATGCAAAAAAAAGTGACATTTATATTTACCTGGTATTATAGGTCACTAACAGGTAATTATGCCTTGATGACTAAATTGACATTTTATGTATCTAATTGCAACTTTAAAAAGTTTGAAGGCCTATTTGATACATTTTATGCCAAAAAAAGTGACATTTATATTTACCTGGTATTATAGGTCACTAACAGGTAATTATGCCTTGATAACTAAATTGACATGTTTATGTATCTGATTGCCAGTTTAAAAAGTTTTAGGGCCTAATTGACTTTACATATAAAGTTTTTAAAAAGTTTTAGGGCCTAATTGACTTTACATATAAAGTTTCTAAAAAGTTTTAGGGCCTAATTGACTTTACATATAAAGTTTCATGGCCTATTTGATACATAATTGACTTTACATATAAAGTTTCATGGCCTATTTGATACATTTTATGCAAAAAAAAGTGACATTTATATTTACCTGGTGTTGCAGGTCACTAACAGATAATTATGCCTTGATAACTAAATTGACATGTTTATGTATCTAATTGCAACTTTAAAAAGTTTGAAGGCCTAATTGACTTTACAGATAAACTTTGATGGCCTATTTGATACATTTTTTGCAAAAACAGTGACATTTATTTTTACCTGGTATTATAGGTCACTAACAGGTAATTATGCCTTGATGACTAAATTGACATTTTATGTATCTAATTGCAACTTTAAAAAGTTTGAAGGCCTAATTGACTTTACAGATAAAGTTTGATGGCCTATTTGATACATTTTTTTGCAAAAACAGTGACATTTATTTTTACCTGGTATTATAGGTCACTAACAGGTAATTATGTCTTGATGACTAAATTGACATTTTATGTATCTAATTTTAACTTTAAATAGTTTGAGGGCCTAATTGACTTTACAGATAAAGTTGTATGGCCTATTTGATACATTTTATGCAAACAAAAGTGACATTTATATTTACCTGGTATTACAGGTCACTAACAGGTAATTATGCCTTGATGACTTAAATTGACATTTTATGTATCTAATTGCAACTTTAAAAAGTTTGAAGGCCTAATTGACTTTACAGATAAAGTTTGATGGCCTAATTGATGCATTTTACGCAAAAAAAAAAAGTGACATTTATATTTACCCGGTATTACAGGTCACTAATAGGTAATTATGCCTTGATGACTAAATTGATATGTTTATGTATCTAATTTGAACTTTAAAAAGTTTGAGGCCTAATTGACTCTACAGATAAATTTTTATGGCCTATTTGATACATTTTATTGCAAAAAAAAGTGACATTTATATTACCTGATATTACAGGTCACTAACAGGTAATTATGCCTTGATGACCAAATTGACATTTTATGTATCTAATTGCAACTTTAAAAAGTTTGA
>NC_044931.1:2178664-2191474 GCF_003576645.1 Ipomoea triloba | reverse complement strand
AGCAGCAGCAGCTCAGAGGATGAGAGGGGGCTCATCTGCTTATATACTACAGAAGAGGAGGATCAGTGCTTGATGGCGATCAATAATGAGGTAACCTCCCCTTCTACGTCTCGCTGCTCCATTTCTACTTCTCAGTGTTCTTCGTTTAGAAGCGATGAGGATCCCTTCGAGACTATGGAACTGATCAGAAGGAACCTCAAAATTGCTAATAGCACTCATGCCAAAATCAGGGATGAAAATAGCAAACTAATCGCTGAAAGAGATATGCTTAAGAATGTCTCAAAAGAAAATTCAGAGCTGACTCTCAAAGTAAGTGAGTTAGAAGCTAAAGTAATCCTACTGACTGAAGAGTGCAAAACTCGAGAGACGAGAGAGCTTAATCTTCGAAAGGTCATAGCATCATACACTAATTCCTCCAAAGCTATGGAGAAAATGGTGGTTGATCACAGACCTACAAGTGATAGAACCGGTCTAGGGTTCCATCAAGACCATCTCTCGAGAGATAAACAGACCAATGGTTTGGGAACTTCAAGAAATGGAGGATCTCAACCCAAACCAAATAAAGGTCATAAAGGACCAACAGAAAAGACCAGAGTAGCTATTCATAAACCGTCCCTATACACCAGCAATGGAAAGTATAGGAAAGCTACGAAGAATGGCCGGGTAAACAATATCGAGAGATCACCTCGCTATCTCTCGCAAGGCCATTCCAAGTACAAAAAGAGCTACATTCCATATAATGCGCCTCAAGGCAAATATGGAAGGTCTGAGATCCACATAGTTAGGAACTCACGGATGGAGAAAGGCAGACTCTATCCATCTAGTGAGGATTGGTCATCAAATCACAAGTTCTGGAAGAAACCTCACTTTCAGCAATTTCACATGACCAAACAGCGTATGAAAGGCATGGTGCATAAGCCGGTCGAAAAGTCTCTACCTAAGTTGATTTATGCACCAAAGAGGCCTAAAAACTTTGCTAGCATTCCTTATAATTATCAAACGTACAATGGCTACATTGCGCCTAGGCCTGGAATAATGGGCACAAGGTATAAATGGATGCCTAAACTCACTAACCCACCAGGACCCAAAGTTTGGGTACCTAAACTTGCTTGATTTCCTTGCAGGACACCAGGGACGTGTGGTTCATTGACAGTGGATGTTCGAGACATATGACTGGAAATCTAACACTGCTTGAGAACATCCAACCTATCGAAGGTCCCTTGGTGACATTTGGCGACAACGAGAAGAAGGGGCGCACAAGAGCTGTTGGTGAAATCCAAAAGAATGAGCTGGTTATTAAAGGAGTGTCCTACGTTGAGGGGCTCAAGTTCAATCTCCTCAGTACAAGCCAGTTCTGTGACAAGGGCCACAAAGTTGTCTTCACCAAAAGCAAATGTCAGATTATGAACGAGGAATCTCTCGAAGTCGTCTTGGAAGCAGCAAGGAAAGGAAACATGTACATAGTGGATTGGAGGTCTGCAAAACCATCCCTATGTATGCTAGCAAGGAGCAAGGAAGACTTATGCTGGGATTGGCATAGTAAGCTTAGTCATCTGAACTTCAAGACTATCAACAAGCTTACTAAGAGGAACTTAGTGGAAGGACTGCCCAAAGTGACGTTTCGAAAGGATAAAATTTGTGAGGCATGTCAACGGTGCAAACAGATCAAATCCTCCTTCAAGAGCAAAGCCGATACATCATCCACTAGACCATTAAGTCTTCTTCACATGGACTTATTTGGCCCAGTGGATCCACCCAGCATAAAGGGAAAGAAGTACACTCTTGTGGTAGTGGATGACTACACAAGATTCACTTGGACCGCGTTCTTAACCAAGAAAAGCGAGACAAAAATTGCCCTACCAAATCTCTTGAAACAAGTTCAAGTTGAAAAGGAAGTCTCGATACTAAAGATCCGGTCAGATCAAGGTGGAGAGTTCATTAATCAAGTAATCGAGAGCTACTGCAACGAGAACGGAATTCATCATCAACTATCAGCTGCTCGAACACCTCAACAAAACGGGGTTGCTGAAAGAAGGAACAGAACTCTCAAAGAAGCCGCAAGGACCATGCTCTCGCAAGCCAACATATCACAAGGATTTTGGGCAGAAGCAATCAACACAGCGTGCTACACCCAAAATCGGTCCTTGATAGTAAAAGGAGTTGGAAAGACTCCATATGAGTTGTGGAATGGAAGAAAACCGAATGTAAGCCACTTCCACTCATTCGGGTGCAAATGCTATATTCACAACAATGGGAAGACTCAACGAAGAACTTTTGAAGAAAAGGCAGATGATGGAGTATTTCTGGGATACTCATCGACAAGCAAAGCGCTCAGAGTCTTCAACAAGCGGAGTTTGGTGGTTGAAGAGTCCATACATGTTACCTTTGATGAAAGGGCATCAACAGATCAACCATCAAAGACAACGGAAGCTGCTGAGGAAGATCAGCCAAAGTCTATCGAGAGATCAAACTTACCTCTCGAAGACAAGCAGTCGATAGTTCGAGACGTAGCAGAACTCCAGTCAGAATCAGATGATGAAGAGTCTACCAAGAAGAAAGCGCCTGACTCAGTTGATCAAAACCAGATCATAGATGTTCAACCCATATCTCAACCTTCAATGGAAGTATCAACTGAGGAGCCGCAACCCGACCTAAGATGGCTGAGAAGTCACCCTGCTGATCAAGTGATCGGAGATGTACGTGACAGAGTTCGAACCAGATCAGCTTACAGAGAAAGCATGTTTGCTTGTTTTCTATCTCAAATAGAGCCTAAGGTGATCGATGAGGCTCTAAGCGACGCAGATTGGGTGCAAGCAATGCAAGAGGAACTTCATCAGTTCGAGAGGAACGACGTTTGGGAACTAGTTCCGAGACCTCATCATCAGAATGTCATTGGTACAAAGTGGGTTTTCAGAAACAAGATGAATGAGGATGGAGTTATTGTTAGGAACAAGGCCAGACTTGTTGCCAAAGGCTACTGTCAGGAGGAAGGAATAGATTTTGATGAAACCTTCGCTCCAGTGGCACGTCTCGAAGCCATACGCATCTTTCTCGCATATGCCGCCTTCAAAGACTTTAAGGTATATCAAATGGATGTCAAGAGCGCTTTTCTGAACGGACTTCTCGAAGAAGAGGTGTACGTTGAACAACCTCCGGGTTTCTTGAAGGACGTAGGAGCTGACAAAGTATACAAGTTGAAGAAGGCACTCTACGGCTTAAAACAAGCTCCAAGAGCTTGGTACGATACCTTATCCTCTTTTCTACTTCAGTGTGGGTTCACCAAAGGCCTAGTGGACAAAACATTGTTTAGGATTAAGGATGGGGATCACATCTTATTGGTGCAAATCTATGTGGACGATATCATTTTTGGTAGCACCAATCCAGACTTGTGCGAGAAGTTCTCCAGTTTGATGAAAGGAAAGTTCGAGATGAGCATGATGGGAGAGCTCAACTACTTCCTTGGACTACAAGTGAGACAGCTTAAGGAAGGTATCTTCATCAACCAGGAGAAATACACCAAGGATCTGCTCAGGAAATACAACATAGAAGGGAAATCCTCAGTCAAAGTACCTATGGGAACCTCTCTACGTATCGATGTCGACAGCGAAGGTCGAGAGGTCGATCAAACCACTTATCGAGGTATCATCGGATCTCTTCTTTATTTAACTGCAAGTAGACCAGACATATCCTTTGCAGTAGGTGTATGTGCTAGATTTCAGGCAAGTCCTAAGGAAAGTCACCTAAATGCATCCAAAAAGATTCTTAGATATCTAAAGGGTACGCAGAGTGTTGGGCTCTGGTATTCGAAAGGTGGATCTTTCGAACTTATGGGTTATTCAGATGCGGACTTTGCCGGTTGTAAGATAGATCGAAAGAGCACATCAGGGACATGTCAGTTTCTAGGTGGAAGACTTGTCTCATGGTTTAGCAAGAAACAACATTCGATAGCTACAAGCACTGCTGAGGCAGAATATGTAGCAGCTGGAAGTTGTTGTGCTCAGATCTTATGGATGAAGCAACAGCTAATGGATTATGGTGTTGAGTGTAAGGAGGTTAAAATTATGTGTGACAATACAAGTGCTATTGCCATCACCCACAACCCAGTGTTACACTCCAGAACAAAGCATATTGATATTAAGTATCACTTCATCCGAGACCACGTTGAGAAAAAGGACATCACTTTGGAATATGTTGCAACGGAGGAGCAACTAGCAGATATTTTCACAAAAGCGTTATGTGAAAATAGATTCTCTCAACTAAGGTTAGAATTGGGAATGATAGAGTTGGGTTGAATGGTCAAATCTTATCTTCTTGCATTTAGTGCCATGAACTGTTTCGCATGTGAGGGGCGGTTTCATCAACTTTATGGCAGCTTTGGAGTTACACAAGCATTGAATGGTCATTCATATTGCATCCCGTGACTCAACAGTGGTAACCCTATTGGGCTATAAATAAGAGGGTTTCTTTCAGAAGTTCATACCATCAACTTCCCATGGAGAAAAAGAAAGGAAAAGATGATGTTCCATTCTTTTATAGAGGAAAGAAACCGGCAGTCAAGTCCAAAGATTTTCAAGGAGAAAACTATCCAGAATCAACGAAGGGTGAACAGATTACGGAGCTTCCTGATAATCCAAGCAAGTATCCTATTCCCATCCAAGGTGAATGGATCCCCAAATACGAGGAGATCCACAACGATGGGATACTGGAATCGGGAGGAGAGTCTTGCACAAGAGGGACTCCTACTGCTGCACATTCTGGAAAAGGGCCTTCCTCAACCAAATGGAGAACCAAGGGAAAAAGAGAGGAAGACCAGATGGGAATTTCTGAGGTCAGCAGCAGTCAAAGGGGTGATCATAACTAATCCAAAGACACTAAGAGGATTAGCGATGAAGATGGTCACTCCCAACTATAGTAAGCAGCTCCGGAGAGAAGAACAAGAAAAGGGAATAGCCACCCCCAGTTCTGTTATTAGACAAATAGGACTTTAGATGGCTAGTTCCTGCCTTAACGATAGATTCCTATTAGGCTGACCAAGGCCAAACAAAAGTTTCTAGGGAATTTAATAGGATATTGATTCATATGTAATGTATCTGGAAATCACTAAATGAACTTAAGGATATGTTCCAAGTGATATCTTTTAAATGAATCAAACTTGTTTCTCTCGCAATCTGTGTTCGAAAGGTAGTTCGAGAGGTCACCCGATCAGTTTGTCTACATACATTATGTCTCGAAGAAGGGTAGTTCGAGAGGTCACTTCGAAAGATAACAAACTGATATCTCTGAAAGGAGGAATAAGGAGGGTTAGGGATCAAAGGGAAGATCCCTAACCAGATCAAGATGGAGGAATAAGGAGGGTTAGGGATCAATCACTCAGGGGGAAGATCCTTAACCAGATCAAGACGGAAGAATAAGGAGGTTTAGGGATCAATCACTCAGGGGGAAGATCCTTAAACTCATGAGGAAGATCATTCACCTTCGAAAGGTGAATTTGATAAGCTCAACGGATATATGAGGTGGAACGGCTATCTTTGGACATAAATGCTAGCCACGTGGTCATCGGTTACTGACGGTTTTTCGCACTTAAGGGCATTATCTTGATTAGTGGGAGCATGCTTATTTTAAAATATCAATACTCCACTGTCTCAAAGCTTAAACCGTTCTATACTTTACCGAAATACCCTTACCAAAATACCTTATAAGCTGACCGTTATCAGGGGTATTTCTGACTTCTCACATCTTTTAAATCAACCGGGATCCTTCCACGGGTCAAACTCTCAACCCTACCCATATATCCAACCCGAATCCGCCTAATATAAAAGCAAAATCCTTCTTCTTTACCCGGATTCAAACTCAAAACCATATACCCAAAATCCCCAAATCCTTAGACGCTGTACACATTCCCTCCAAAACACACAAACTTTCTTCAATGGCGTCTGAATCATCATCTTCTTCATCTTCATCTTCATCCTCCAGTGCATACCAGAGAGAGCTAGACCACATACGCTCTCAGATTAAACAAGTCAAGGCGGGAAGCATCCTTGACAAAGATGGCTTCATCACCCACTCGCCAAATCCAACAATGGCGGAGAGAGTCTTGAAGAAATTTGAGAAGGCAGGACTAATGCGGTACATGACGCATGACTACCGAACCATTCATGACCTCGACTACACAGAATGGTTCGCTCATGCCAAGGTCACGAAGGGCAAGATTGAAAGCCGCTTCAACGAAATAGACATAACAATCTCTGTGGGTGATTTACGAGCAGCATTCGACTTTGCTACGTCGGAGGAGGCAGTCAAGCACCTATCGGACTACAACATGGATAAGCAGGAGTTTTGGGACAAAATCCGATTGGAGACTGCACCACCCAGAGCATCCTCTGCCCTCCGCAGATTTCATTTGAAGGAGAGGTTTGCCCTAGCCGCCGAGCTCATCATAAAATTCATCCTCGGCAAGGTGTCCGGAACAGACGAAGTCAATCTGGACACTCTGAAAATCCTCCACGCCATCTGGAACAACAACAAGTTGGACTGGGCTCACATCATCTTCGACTGCCTCAAACACCAAGTGCAGAGCTCAGCTTCCAACTCCGACCTGACAATCTACAAAAAGGTTGGTTTTGGCTTTGTTGTTCAATTTCTATTGAGACTGAAGGGCTTCGAACTGAGGGAAGGGCGAGAGGTTCATCGGAATACCTATATGGGTAGAACGAAACCTCAAGCTAAGGCAAAAGGTGCTAAGGATGCATCTTCACCCTCAAAGCCTAAGGGAAGGGGCAAAAGGAAAGCCCCAGCTAAGGAGAAGCGCTCTGATGACGAGCTTTTGGACACCCCAGTCAAGAGGGTTGAATTGAAAAGGAAGGCCAAGAGGACCAAGACTGCTGCTATCACCCAGGTTCGAGAGGTGACACCGTCCGTTATACAAGTACCATTTGAGGACAGGGCACAAGCCCAGGGGGAACCTCAGGCTACACTGGCCACTGAGGTTGAGAGAGTGCCCCCTACCAAGTCCCTGTCAGGAACTTTAAGTGTTGATATACTTGCTGTTGATGGTGCTGAGGATGTTGATGAATCTGTTGGTTTGCCTCAAGAGGAGGCTCGAGAAGTTGAAGGTACTGGGATCAGTGATCCAGTACAGGGTATTGTTGAGGAACCACGACAGGTGGTTCGAGAGGTAGATATTCCAGCAGCTGAAGATCTAGACTGTGTGGTGGCTGCTGATGGTCAGGGCACTGTGGTCAGGAACCCAGTGCAAGCTTTTCTGAATGATGGGTTGACACATGATCTCTCGGTTGTTCGAGAGATAACTGAACAAGCTGTGGAGTGTGCATCAGCAATAGAAATCCTACCTGCTGACTCTGATGAGCTGAATGCTGAAATCACATCTCGATTGAATCAAAGTGTTGAGAATGTATCGAGTTTGGACGACTTCTCCAGAGTACTTCGCTGGATCAACTGGAGAACAGGTCCCTTTGATCAATTGATCTCAAGAGCAGCAGAGATGGAGGCTGAGGAACGATTTGCACTAAACTGGTTAGATCTCACTGAAATCCCAGCCGACGAGCTTCAAAACCGTGCCCATGAGATGCAAGTAATCAGGAGTAATCTTGGTCGATCTGACAAAGGAAAGGGCATAGCTGTTGTTGCACAAGAAGATGAAGCCGAGCCTGAAGAAGATCCTGAACTAGATGCTCAATTTCGAGAGGATATCAGGCTTGCCACAGCAATATCCTTGGGACAAAGTGTAGAACACACGAGAGGTCCAGGAGAGACCTCTGGGGTTGCTCGAGATGATGCTGACACTCCTACTCCAACTGCAGCAATCCCCTTGTCCCAAGTGAGTGAATCTGCTCTAGAAGACCAGGTAGCTTCGAGAGGTGAATCCGAGACCTCTGAAGCACATGAGGTGGCACCTAACTCTGTCTTACTACTGCCACCACCTGAGTCCACACCCTCGAATGCAACAGATGAAGCTCAGACAGTTCGAGAGGGTGAAATTTTGTTGCTCCAACTCCCAGGCTTTCCCATCGATATGGTTAATAGGGAAAGGTGGAGTGCACCAGTTGCTCCTGAGATAATAGATATTCCAGATTCACCAGAGCATACTGAAGTGCAAACAAGTGAGCAACAAGAGCAGAATGAGGAGAACCCTGCTGGTTCGAGAGTTGAGGTTCAAGAAGGTGGAAACCGGGAAGCACCTGCCGATGAATCAACTCCTCCAGTAGATGATCACGTTCCCAGCACTGGTTCGAGAGGTAGTGTTGAGGGGGAACCTCAATCAGATGGAAACCGGGAAGCATCTGATGCAGAGACTCCCACCTTGGCCAATCCTACCTTACCAGCAGCTGAAGCTGAGGCTCCAGGTTCGAGAGGTGAAGAGCAAGAAGTGATCCATCCCTCAGGTGGAAACCGGGAAGCACCTGATATGGAGCTACCTTCGAGCTCTGATCCCAGTGCCCCTGCTGAACCTCAGGAAGTCAGTCGAGAGGTGGACTCGCAATTGCAAGTCATGGGTGGAAATCTGGAAGCACCCAAGTCCCCTCCAACGAAAGGTACATCTCGATCCTCAACTCCTACTTCTGACTATGATCAACAGGCCGAAGAAGTCTTCATTGGCGAAGTGCGTCAATTCAAGGCTGATCAATCTCAGAAGATGGCTCAGCTCGAAAGAATACTCGCTGTGGTCCGCAATGCTGCAATGCCTGCTGATGGCACAAGTGAATCCCAAGGCCGTCATGCCGAACTTCTCGAACAGGCGATATGGGCTGAGGATGCAGCACGGAAAGCCACTGATGAAGCCGCTGTAGCTCGAGCAGAGGCTGCAAGTGCGAGGGCTGAATTAGCCGAGATGCGAGCAGAGCTGCGAGCCTTCCAATATTCCAGTGAACTGCGACAGGATGTGATGAAGGCCATACTCGATGACCTGTCGAACCAAGTCCCTGCCCAACTTCAAGCTATTTTCGAAGGTATGTCCACCCTCCTCTCCCGTACTGATGATGCCAACAAGGGGGAAAATAAAGAGAAAAAGAAGGGGGATACAACGGGCAAGAAAAGGGCAGCAAGTGAACCAGCTGGACCACCTCCAAAAATACCAAGAATCATGAGCAAAGCAGTGGAGGATGCCAAACAGGCAGAAAACCTAAGGGTCCAGCGTACACTGGAAATGGAGAGAAGGAGAGAAGAGGACAGAGAAAGAAGAAGAAAAAGACAAGAACGACAGTCAGAAGAAGAAAGGAAGATAGATCTTCTCATGACAAACTTTAAGTTTGGGAACAGAGAAGACACTGAACAAATTCTGACTCTGGAGATATTCAAGCTTCTGAAAATCACTGGAATATCAACACACAGCAACATGTCTCCAGAAGAATGTATTGCTTGGTGGTAAGATGGAGTAATTGATGGTGAGTTCGTGGGGGTAGCCTACAGGAACTACAGGCATCTAGATGTCACAGATGAATACTTAAGCCTGGTAAATCCGAAAGACCCCATCAAGACACGAGAAGTCATTAACAAGAAAAGGAAAGGCAACAAGAAGTAAGCTCTCGTGGTCCAAACTCCATCTTATTTCAATGTATTGATACTTATGTTGTTCTTGGTCTTACTTCTTTGAATCTTTTCCACTAAACTCTGTTATGTAAACATTCCCTTAATCTTAATACATATATCTTCTGCTGGGGGTGTTGCGTGAGTTTACTTATTCATGTTTAGTAGAATTGTTGTCAAACTTACCATATGCGCTGAAAATAAAATCAATGCTTTTTCTTTTTCAAATCAGCCATATAAGTAAGTATAAGTGTTGGCATCATCAAAAAGGGGGAAATTGTTAGGAACATCATGTAATAGGTTTTGATGATACCAACTGTTAAGTAAGAATCCCCAAGTCTCGATACATAGGCAAAACAATGTAAGTTCGATAAGTAAACTAAGAGCGAAAATACAACCGGGTAATTTGAGCTCAACTCGGGAAATATTTAAGCTTAAGGTAAACTTGTTTGAACAACTTAGAAGTTTTCGTGTTGTAAGCAAACAGATAGATCAGAAGCAGGCACGAGACAACTCTGGAGGAATAAGGGTCTACGAGACATCAACTAAGTCTCGAGACACAAGCCAAGTTCGAGAGGTAAGGACCTCTCGATATACCTATCGAGTTCGAGACGTAAAGAATATTCGAGAGATAGACCTCTCGATACATGGGATTGAAACATCAAGTGGTCGAGACATCTTTTATGGTCTCGATAAACCGGCACTTCTCCAAGAGGCTGAATGTTAGTCAACATGTGCAGATAAAATACTCTAAGTTTGGAGAAGAAGAATATCATGGAGATAAAATATTGAAGAGGTGCTGAGCGGGAGGTTTCAAAATGGACGGAAGTGGATGACACGTCAGACCTCCACCACAAACGGTCAAGAAGTGCACCAATCCTGAAGTGGTCAGATTCCCCAAACAAGGAATGATGGGAACACAAAAAGAGTAACTTTATCCAAAAGAAGCAAGTGAAGCATGAACTCAAGAAAGTGGAATATGGAATATTCACTACAAAACAAAAGGCTCAAGTTACAAGACCACTACTCCATGAAAAATGCTGAAATTGTGCAAAGACCCATGTTCGGCGTGGGAGACCAATTTCAAACGGAATAGTTTTCCCTCCAACGGAACTATTCTTCTACTCTCATATATAAGGACGTAAAGACACAGAAGAAACAGGGGTTGTGAAAGTGCAAAGACCCATGTTCGGCGTGGGAGACCAATTTCAAACGGAATAGTTTTCCCTCCAACGGAACTATTCTTCTACTCTCATATATAAGGACGTACACATCTTAGTGTTCGAAGAGAGTTACAAAGCTAAACTGTCTTAACAAGAGGTGTCTGATAAAAACGTTCCAGTGCAAAGTGCTTAACTTGGAATATCATCCTGATATTCAATACAGCGAGAGAACACATCTTAGTGTTCGAAGAGAGTTACAAAGCTAAACTGTCATACATCCAGAAGGTGACCAAAGCTGCTCTACATCAAAGTTGATTCAACGATAGCTTGTGGTCAGATTGGAGATTGTTACATTCAACTGTGACTATCAACAACGTCTTGCTTTGGATTAAGCAAGGGAGGTGGAGTNCCTGGCTGCTGTCTGAGCGAAAGAAACCTGAGGCTTGACGCGGGCTTGGTGATCAAAGGTCAAGTGCTCGAGAGGTGGAGTAACTGGAAGCGGGGCGAAAAACCTGAGGCTTGAGGCGGGCTTGGTGATCAAAGCTCAAGCGCTCGTTATTGGCCGAACCACTTAAAAATCTCTCTTGCATTTACTTTCTGTTTTTATCTCTCGCTAACTTCTCGATTGCACTGCATATAATCACACCTCTCGAACTAACCCAAACTCGTGCTAACCAAAAAGGGGATAATATTTCCGCTGCGCATAAAACTTTGTCTTCACCTCGTGAGGTATCGAACCTAAACATCCTAAGTTCAATACACACGAGAGGTCGAAAAGATTTGCAAAATCTTATACAAGTCTATTCACCCCCCCCTCTAGACTTGTACCCCATCCCCTTGGGACCAACATCACTAACAGGTAATTATGCCTTGATGACTAAATTGACATGTTTATGTACCTAATTGCAACTTTAAAAAGTTTAAGGGCCTAATTGGCATTACCGGTAAAGTTTGAAGGCCTATTTGATACAGTTTATGCAAAAAAAAGTGACATTTATATTTACCTGGTATTATAGGTCACTAACTGGTAATTATGCCTTGATAACTAAATTGACATGTTTATGTATCTAAGTGCCACTTTAAAAAGTTTTAGGGCCTAATTGACTTTACATATACAGTTTCATGGCCTATTTGATACATTTTATGCAAAAAAAAGTGACATTTATATTTACCTGGTATTGCAGGTCACTAACAGGTAATTATGCCTTGATAACTAAATTGACATGTTTATGTATCTAATTGCAACTTTAAAAAGTTTGAAGGCCTAATTGACTTTACAGATAAAGTTTGATGGCCTATTTGATACATTTTATGCAAAAAAAGTGACATTTATTTTTACCTGGTATTATAGGTCACTAACAGGTAATTATGCCTTGATTACTAAATTGACATTTTATGTATCTAATTGTAACTTTAAATAGTTTGAGGGCCTAATTGACTTTACAGATAAAGTTGTATGGCCTATTTGATACATTTNTATTTAAGAAGATTTTTCAAAGAAGGATCTCTAGGCAATATAAACAAAGGTTTATATCGATCAGAGAACTCGCTCTGATACCAATTGTTGGTCCCAAAGGGATGGGGTACAAGTCTAGAGGGGGGGGGTGAATAGACTTGTATAAGATTTTGCAAATCTTTTCGACCTCTCGTGTGTATTGAACTTAGGATGTTTAGGTTCGATACCTCACGAGGTGAAGACAAAGTTTTATGCGCAGCGGAAATATTATCCCCTTTTTGGTTAGCACGAGTTTGGGTTAGTTCGAGAGGTGTGATTATATGCAGTGCAATCGAGAAGTTAGCGAGAGATAAAAACAGAAAGTAAATGCAAGAGAGATTTTTAAGTGGTTCGGCCAATAACGAGCGCTTGAGCTTTGATCACCAAGCCCGCCTCAAGCCTCAGGTTTTTCGCCCCGCTTCCAGTTACTCCACCTCTCGAGCACTTGACCTTTGATCACCAAGCCCGCGTCAAGCCTCAGGTTTCTTTCGCTCGGACAGCAGCCAGGTTACTCCGCCTCTCCTCAGGTTTTTCTCCCCGCTTCCAGTTACTCCACCTCTCGAGCGCTTGACCTTTGATCACCAAGCCCGCGTCAAGCCTCAGGTTTCT
>NC_044931.1:2163655-2178644 GCF_003576645.1 Ipomoea triloba | reverse complement strand
CAATAACGAGCGCTTGAGCTTTGATCACCAAGCCCGCCTCAAGCCTCAGGTTTTTCGCCCCGCTTCCAGTTACTCCACCTCTCGAGCACTTGACCTTTGATCACCAAGCCCGCGTCAAGCCTCAGGTTTCTTTCGCTCGGACAGCAGCCAGGTTACTCCGCCTCTCCTCAGGTTTTTCTCCCCGCTTCCAGTTACTCCACCTCTCGAGCGCTTGACCTTTGATCACCAAGCCCGCGTCAAGCCTCAGGTTTCTATCGCTCGGACAGCAGCCAGGATACTCCACCTCCCTTGCTTAATCCAAAGCAAGACGTTGTTGATAGTCACAGTTGAATGTAACAATCTCCAATCTGACCACAAGCTATCGTTGAATCAACTTTGATGTAGAGCAGCTTTGGTCACCTTCTGGATGTATGACAGTTTAGCTTTGTAACTCTCTTCGAACACTAAGATGTGTTCTCTCGCTGTATTGAATATCAGGATGATATTCCAAGTTAAGCACTTTGCACTGGAACGTTTTTATCAGACACCTCTTGTTAACCTCTTGACCTCTTTCACTCAAAACCTTGTTTCTTCTGTGTCTTTACGTCCTTATATATGAGAGTAGAAGAATAGTTCCGTTGGAGGGAAAACTATTCCGTTTGAAATTGGTCTCCCACGCCGAACATGGGTCTTTGCACAATTTTAGCATTTTTCATGGAGTAGTGGTCTTGTAACTTGAGCCTTTTGTTTTGTAGTGAATATTCCATATTCCACTTTCTTGAGTTCATGCTTCACTTGCTTCTTTTGGATAAAGTTACTCTTTTTGTGTTCCCATCATTCCTTGTTTGGGGAATCTGACCACTTCAGGATTGGTGCACTTCTTGACCGTTTGTGGTGGAGGTCTGACGTGTCATCCACTTCCGTCCATTTTGAAACCTCCCGCTCAGCACCTCTTCAATATTTTATCTCCATGATATTCTTCTTCTCCAAACTTAGAGTATTTTATCTGCACATGTTGACTAACATTCAGCCTCTTGGAGAAGTGCCGGTTTATCGAGACCATAAAAGATGTCTCGACCACTTGATGTTTCAATCCCATGTATCGAGAGGTCTATCTCTCGAATATTCTTTACGTCTCGAACTCGATAGGTATATCGAGAGGTCCTTACCTCTCGAACTTGGCTTGTGTCTCGAGACTTAGTTGATGTC
This sequence comes from Ipomoea triloba, assembly GCF_003576645.1. Classification (NCBI taxonomy): domain Eukaryota; kingdom Viridiplantae; phylum Streptophyta; class Magnoliopsida; order Solanales; family Convolvulaceae; genus Ipomoea; species Ipomoea triloba. The sequence continues at coordinate 2,177,456 of NC_044931.1, read as the reverse complement.
TCGTAGACCCTTATTCCTCCAGAGTTGTCTCGTGCCTGCTTCTGATCTATCTGTTTGCTTACAACACGAAAACTTCTAAGTTGTTCAAACAAGTTTACCTTAAGCTTAAATATTTCCCGAGTTGAGCTCAAATTACCCGGTTGTATTTTCGCTCTTAGTTTACTTATCGAACTTACATTGTTTTGCCTATGTATCGAGACTTGGGGATGCTTACTTAACAGTTGGTATCATCAAAACCTATTACATGATGTTCCTAACAACAGTTGGTATCATCAAAACCTATTACATGATGTTCCTAACAGTATTTATATTTACCTGGTATTACTGGTCACTAACAGGTAATTATGTCTTGATGACTAAATTGACATGTTTATGTATGTAATTGCAACTTTAAAAAGTTTGAGTGCCTAATTGGAATTACAGGTAATGTTTGAAGGCCTATTTGATACAGTTTATGCAAAAAAAAAAGGTGACATTTATATTTACCTGGTATTACAGGTCACTAACAGGTAATTATGCATTGATGGCTTAAATTGACATGTTTATGTATCTAATTGCCACTTTAAAAAGTTTTAGGGCCTAATTGACTTTACATATAAAGTTTCATGGCCTATTTGATACAATTTATGCAAAAAAAAGTGATATTTATATTTACCTGGTATTACTGGTCACGAACAGGTAATTATGACTTGATGAACTAAATTGACATGTTTATGTAACTAATTGCAACTTTAAAAAGTTTGAGGGCCTAATTGGCATTACAGGTAAAGTTTGAAGGCCTATTTGATACAGTTTATGCAAAAAAAGTGACATTTATATTTACCTAGTATTATAGGTCACTAACAGGTAATTATGCCTTGATAACTAAATTGACATGTTTATGTATCTAATTGCCACTTTAAAAAGTTTTAGGGCCTAATTGACTTTACATATAAAGTTTCATGGCCTATTTGATAAATTTTATGCAAAAAAAAGTGACATTTATATTTACCTGGTATTGCAGGTCACTAACAGGTAATTATGTTTTGATAACTAAATTGACATGTTTATGTATCTAATTGCAACTTTAAAAAGTTTGAAGGCCTAATTGACTTTACAGATAAAGTTTGATGGCCTATTTGATACATTTTATGCAAAAAAAAGTGACATTTATATTTACCTGGTATTGCAGGTCACTAACAGGTAATTATGTTTTGATAACTAAATTGACATGTTTATGTATCTAATTGCAACTTTAAAAAGTTTGAGGGCCTAATTGGCATTACAGGTAAAGTTTGAATGCCTATTTGATACAGTTTATGCAAAAAAAAGTGACAATTATATTTACCTGGTATAATAGGTCACTAACAGGTAATTATGCCTTGATAACTAAATTGACATTTTATGTATCTAATTGTAACTTTAAATAGTTTGAGGGCCTAATTGACTTTACAGATAAAGTTGTATGGCCTATTTGATACATTTTATGCAAACAAAAGTGACATTTATATTTACCTGGTATTGCAGGTCACTAACAGGTAATTATGTTTTGATAACTAAATTGACATGTTTATGTATCTAATTGCAACTTTAAAAAGTTTGAAGGCCTAATTGACTTTACAGATAAAGTTTGAAGGCCTAATTGATGCATTTTATGCAAAAAAAAAAAAGTGACATTTATATTTATCTGGTATTACAGGTCACTAATAGGTAATTATGCCTTGATGACTAAATTGATATGTTTATGTATCTAATTAGAACTTTAAAAAGTTTGAGGCCTAATTAACTCTACAGATAAATTTTTATGGCCTATTTGATACATTTTAATGCAAAAAAAAGTGACATTTATATTACCTTGTATTACAGGTCACTAACAGGTAATTATGCCTTGATGACTAAATTTACATTTTATGTATCTAATTGCAACTTTAAAAAGTTTGAGGCCTAATTGACTCTACAGATAAATTTTTATGGCCTATTTGATACATTTTAATGCAAAAAAAAGTGACATTTATATTACCTGGTATTACAGGTCACTAACAGGTTATTATGCCTAGATGACTAAATTGACATTTTATGTATCTAATTGCAACTTTAAAAAGTTTGAGGGCCTAACTGACTTTATAGATAATGTTTGATGGCTTATTTGATACATTTAATGCAAAAAAGTGGTATTTATTTTTACCTGGTATTACTGGTCACTAACAGGTAATTATGTTTTGATAACTAAATTGACATGTTTATGTATTTAATTGCAACTTTAAAAAGTTTGAGGGCCTAACTGACTTTATAGATAATGTTTGATGGCTTATTTGATACATTTAATGCAAAAAAGTGGTATTTATTTTTACCTGGTATTACTGGTCACTAACAGGTAATTATGTTTTGATAACTAAATTGACATGTTTATGTATTTAATTGCAACTTTAAAAAGTTTGAGTGCCTAATTGGAATTACAGGTAATGTTTAAAGGCCTATTTGATACAGTTTATGCAAAAAAAAGGTGACATTTATATTTACCTGGTATTACAGGTCACTAACAGGTAATTATGCATTGATGACTTAAATTGACATGTTTATGTATCTAATTGCCACTTTAAAAAGTTTTAGGGCCTAATTGACTTTACATATAAAGTTTCATGGCCTATTTGATAAATTTTATGCAAAAAAAAGTGACATTTATATTTACCTAGTATTATAGGTCACTAACAGGTAATTATGCCTTGATAACTAAATTGACATGTTTATGTATCTAATTGCCACTTTAAAAAGTTTTAGGGCCTAATTGACTTTACATATAAAGTTTCATGGCCTATTTGATACAATTTATGCAAAAAAAAGTGATATTTATATTTACCTGGTATTAGTGGTCACGAACAGGTAATTATGCCTTGATGAACTAAATTGACATGTTTATGTAACTAATTGCAACTTTAAAAAGTTTGAGGGCCTAATTGGCATTACAGGTAAAGTTTGAAGGCCTATTTGATACAGTTTATGCAAAAAAAAGTGACATTTATATTTACCTGGTATTATAGGTCACTAACAGGTAATTATGCCTTGATGACTAAATTGATATGTTTATGTATCTAATTGCAACTTTAAAAAGTTTGAAGCCTAATTGACTTTACAGATAAAGTTTGATGGCCTAATTGATGCATTTTATGCAAAAAAAAAAAAGAGACATTTATATTTACCTGGTATTGCAGGTCACTAACAGGTAATTATGCCTTGATAACTAAATTGACATGTTTATGTATCTAATTGCAACTTTAAAAAGTTTGAAGCCTAATTGACTTTACAGATAAAGTTTGATGGCCTAATTGATGCATTTTATGCAAAAAAAAAAAAGTGACATTTATATTTACCTGGTATTACAGGTCACTAATAGGTAATTATGCCTTGATGACTAAATTGATATGTTTATGTATCTAATTGTAACTTTAAATAGTTTGAGGGCCTAATTTACTTTACAGATAAAGTTGTATGGCCTATTTGATACATTTTATGCAAACAAAAGTGACATTTATATTTACCTGGTATTACAGGTCACTAACAGGTAATTATGCCTTGATGACTAAATTGACATGTTTATGTACCTAATTGCAACTTTAATTAGTTTGAGGGCCTAATTGACTTTACAGATAAAGGTGTATGGCCTATTTGATACAATTTATGCAAAAAAAGCGACATTTATTTTTACCTGGTATTATAGGTCACTAATAGGTAATTATGCCTTGATAACTAAATTGACATGTTTATGTACCTAATTGTAACTTTAAATAGTTTGAGGGCCTAATTGACTTTACAGATAAAGTTGTATGGCCTATTTGATACATTTTATGCAAACAAAAGTGACATTTATATTTACCTGGTCTTACAGGTCACTAACAGGTAATTATGCCTTGATGACTAAATTGACATGTTTATGTATGTAATTGCAACTTTAATTAGTTTGAGGGCCTAAATGACTTTACAAATAAAGTTTGAAGGCCTAATTGATGCATTTTATGCAAAAAAAAAAAGTGACATTTATATTTACCTGGTATTACAGGTCACTAATAGGTAATTATGTCTTGATGACTAAATTGATATGTTTATGTATCTAATTAGAACTTTAAAAAGTTTGAGGCCTAATTAACTCTACAGATAAATTTTTATGGCCTATTTGATACATTTTAATGCAAAAAAAAGTGACATTTATATTACCTGGTATTACAGGTCACTAACAGGTAATTATGCCTTGATGACTAAATTGACATTTTATGTATCTAATTGCAACTTTAAAAAGTTTGAGGCCTAATTGACTCTACAGATAAATTTTTATGGCCTATTTGATTCATTTTAATGCAAAAAAAAGTGACATTTATATTACCTGGTATTACAGGTTACTAACAGGTAATTATGCCTTGATGACTAAATTGACATTTTATGTATCTAATTGCAACTTTAAAAAGTTTGAGGGCCTAACTGACTTTATAGATAATAACTTTAAAAAGTTTGAGGGCCTAACTGACTTTATAGATAATGACTTTAAAAAGTTTGAGGGCCTAACTGACTTTATAGATAATGTCTTTAAAAAGTTTGAGGGCCTAACTGACTTTATAGATAATGTTTGAAAAAAGTTTGAGGGCCTAACTGACTTTATAGATAATGTTTGACGGCTTATTTGATACATTTAATGCAAAAAAGTGGTATTTATATTTACCTGGTATTACTGGTCACTAACAGGTAATTATGTCTTGATGACTAAATTGACATGTTTATGTATGTAATTGCAACTTTAAAAAGTTTGAGTGCCTAATTGGAATTACAGGTAATGTTTGAAGGCCTATTTGATACAGTTTATGCAAAAAAAAGGTGAAATTTATATTTACCTGGTATTACAGGTCACTAACAGGTAATTATGCCTTGATGACTTAAATTGACATGTTTATGTATCTAATTGCCACTTTAAAAAGTTTTAGGGCCTAATTGACTTTACATATAAAGTTTCATGGCCTATTTGATAAATTTTATGCAAAAAAAAAGTGACATTTATATTTACCTGGTATTGCAGGTCACTAACAGGTAATTATGCCTTGATAACTAAATTGACATGTTTATGTATGTAATTGCAACTTTAAAAAGTTTGAAGGCCTAATTGACTTTACATATAAAGTTTCATGGCCTATTTGATAAATTTTATGCAAAAAAAAAGTGACATTTATATTTACCTGGTATTGCAGGTCACTAACAGGTAATTATGCCTTGATAACTAAATTGACATGTTTATGTATGTAATTGCAACTTTAAAAAGTTTGAAGGCCTAATTGAGTTTACAGATAAAGTTTGATGGCCTATTTGATACATTTTATGCAAAAAAAGTGACATTTATTTTTACATGGTATTATAGGTCAGTAACAGGTAATTATGCCTTGATGACTAAATTGACATTTTATGTATCTAATTGTAACTTTAAATAGTTTGAGGGCCTAATTGACTTTACAGATAAGGTTTGATGGCCTATTTGATACATTTTACGCAAAAAAAAAAGTGACATTTATATTTACCTGGGATTACAGGTCACTAACAGGTAATTATGCCTTGATAACTAAATTGACATGTTTATGTATCTAATTGCAACTTTAAAAAGTTTAAGTGCCTAATTGGAATTACAGGTAATGTTTGAAGGCCTATTTGATACAGTTTATGCAAAAAAAAAGGTGGCATTTATATTTACCTGGTATTACAGGTCACTAACAGGTAATTATGCCTTGATAACTAAATTGACATGTTTATGTATCTAATTGCAACTTTAAAAAGTTTAAGTGCCTAATTGGAATTACAGGTAATGTTTGAAGGCCTATTTGATACAGTTTATGCAAAAAAAAAGGTGGCATTTATATTTACCTGGTATTACAGGTCACTAACAGGTAATTATGCCTTGATAACTAAATTGACATGTTTATGTATCTAATTGCAACTTTAAAAAGTTTAAGTGCCTAATTGGAATTACAGGTAATGTTTGAAGGCCTATTTGATACAGTTTATGCAAAAAAAAAGGTGGCATTTATATTTACCTGGTATTACAGGTCACTAACAGGTAATTATGCCTTGATAACTAAATTGACATGTTTATGTATCTAATTGCAACTTTAAAAAGTTTAAGTGCCTAATTGGAATTACAGGTAATGTTTGAAGGCCTATTTGATACAGTTTATGCAAAAAAAAAGGTGGCATTTATATTTACCTGGTATTACAGGTCACTAACAGGTAATTATGCCTTGATAACTAAATTGACATGTTTATGTATCTAATTGCAACTTTAAAAAGTTTAAGTGCCTAATTGGAATTACAGGTAATGTTTGAAGGCCTATTTGATACAGTTTATGCAAAAAAAAAGGTGGCATTTATATTTACCTGGTATTACAGGTCACTAACAGGTAATTATGCCTTGATAACTAAATTGACATGTTTATGTATCTAATTGCAACTTTAAAAAGTTTAAGTGCCTAATTGGAATTACAGGTAATGTTTGAAGGCCTATTTGATACAGTTTATGCAAAAAAAAAGGTGGCATTTATATTTACCTGGTATTACAGGTCACTAACAGGTAATTATGCCTTGATAACTAAATTGACATGTTTATGTATCTAATTGCAACTTTAAAAAGTTTAAGTGCCTAATTGGAATTACAGGTAATGTTTGAAGGCCTATTTGATACAGTTTATGCAAAAAAAAAGGTGGCATTTATATTTACCTGGTATTACAGGTCACTAACAGGTAATTATGCCTTGATAACTAAATTGACATGTTTATGTATCTAATTGCAACTTTAAAAAGTTTAAGTGCCTAATTGGAATTACAGGTAATGTTTGAAGGCCTATTTGATACAGTTTATGCAAAAAAAAAGGTGGCATTTATATTTACCTGGTATTACAGGTCACTAACAGGTAATTATGCCTTGATAACTAAATTGACATGTTTATGTATCTAATTGCAACTTTAAAAAGTTTAAGTGCCTAATTGGAATTACAGGTAATGTTTGAAGGCCTATTTGATACAGTTTATGCAAAAAAAAAGGTGGCATTTATATTTACCTGGTATTACAGGTCACTAACAGGTAATTATGCCTTGATAACTAAATTGACATGTTTATGTATCTAATTGCAACTTTAAAAAGTTTAAGTGCCTAATTGGAATTACAGGTAATGTTTGAAGGCCTATTTGATACAGTTTATGCAAAAAAAAAGGTGGCATTTATATTTACCTGGTATTACAGGTCACTAACAGGTAATTATGCCTTGATAACTAAATTGACATGTTTATGTATCTAATTGCAACTTTAAAAAGTTTAAGTGCCTAATTGGAATTACAGGTAATGTTTGAAGGCCTATTTGATACAGTTTATGCAAAAAAAAAGGTGGCATTTATATTTACCTGGTATTACAGGTCACTAACAGGTAATTATGCCTTGATAACTAAATTGACATGTTTATGTATCTAATTGCAACTTTAAAAAGTTTAAGTGCCTAATTGGAATTACAGGTAATGTTTGAAGGCCTATTTGATACAGTTTATGCAAAAAAAAAGGTGGCATTTATATTTACCTGGTATTACAGGTCACTAACAGGTAATTATGCCTTGATAACTAAATTGACATGTTTATGTATCTAATTGCAACTTTAAAAAGTTTAAGTGCCTAATTGGAATTACAGGTAATGTTTGAAGGCCTATTTGATACAGTTTATGCAAAAAAAAAGGTGGCATTTATATTTACCTGGTATTACAGGTCACTAACAGGTAATTATGCCTTGATAACTAAATTGACATGTTTATGTATCTAATTGCAACTTTAAAAAGTTTAAGTGCCTAATTGGAATTACAGGTAATGTTTGAAGGCCTATTTGATACAGTTTATGCAAAAAAAAAGGTGGCATTTATATTTACCTGGTATTACAGGTCACTAACAGGTAATTATGCCTTGATAACTAAATTGACATGTTTATGTATCTAATTGCAACTTTAAAAAGTTTAAGTGCCTAATTGGAATTACAGGTAATGTTTGAAGGCCTATTTGATACAGTTTATGCAAAAAAAAAGGTGGCATTTATATTTACCTGGTATTACAGGTCACTAACAGGTAATTATGCCTTGATAACTAAATTGACATGTTTATGTATCTAATTGCAACTTTAAAAAGTTTAAGTGCCTAATTGGAATTACAGGTAATGTTTGAAGGCCTATTTGATACAGTTTATGCAAAAAAAAAGGTGGCATTTATATTTACCTGGTATTACAGGTCACTAACAGGTAATTATGCCTTGATAACTAAATTGACATGTTTATGTATCTAATTGCAACTTTAAAAAGTTTAAGTGCCTAATTGGAATTACAGGTAATGTTTGAAGGCCTATTTGATACAGTTTATGCAAAAAAAAAGGTGGCATTTATATTTACCTGGTATTACAGGTCACTAACAGGTAATTATGCCTTGATAACTAAATTGACATGTTTATGTATCTAATTGCAACTTTAAAAAGTTTAAGTGCCTAATTGGAATTACAGGTAATGTTTGAAGGCCTATTTGATACAGTTTATGCAAAAAAAAAGGTGGCATTTATATTTACCTGGTATTACAGGTCACTAACAGGTAATTATGTCTTGATAACTAAATTGACATGTTTATGTATGTAATTGCAACTTTAAAAAGTTTAAGTGCCTAATTGGAATTACAGGTAATGTTTGAAGGCCTATTTGATACAGTTTATGCAAAAAAAAAGGTGGCATTTATATTTACCTGGTATTACAGGTCACTAACAGGTAATTATGCCTTGATGACTTAAATTGACATTTTATGTATCTAATTGCAACTTTAAAAAGTTTGAGGGCCTAATTGACTTTACAGATAAAGTTGTATGGCCTATTTGATACATTTTATGCAAACAAAAGTGACATTTATATTTACCTGGTATTATAGATCACTAACAGGTAATTATGTCTTGATAACTAAATTGACATGTTTATGTATCTAATTGCCATTTTAAAAAGGTTTAGGGCCTAATTGACTTTATAGATAATGTTTGATGGCTTATTTGATACATTTAATGCAAAAAAGTGGTATTTATATTTACCTGGTATTACAGGTCACTAACAGGTAATTATGCCTTGATGACCAAATTGACATTTTATGTATCTAATTGCAACTTTAAAAAGTTTGAGGGCCTAACTGACTTTATAGATAATGTTTGATGGCTTATTTGATACATTTAATGCAAAAAAGTGGTATTTATATTTACCTGATATTACTGGTCACTAACAGGTAATTATGTCTTGATGACTAAATTGACATGTTTATGTATGTAATTGCAACTTTAAAAAGTTTGAGTGCCTAATTGGAATTACAGGTAANTAAATTTGACATTTTATGTATCTAATTGCAACTTTAAAAAGTTTGAATGCCTAATTGACTTTACAGATAAAGTTTGATGGCCTATTTGATACATTTTATGCAAAAAAAGTGACATTTATTTTTACCTGGTATTATAGGTCACTAAAGGTAATTATGTCTTGATGACTAAATTGACATGTTTATGTATGTAATTGCAACTTTAAAAAGTTTGAGTGCCTAATTGGAATTACAGGTAATGTTTGAAGGCCTATTTGATACAGTTTATGCAAAAAAAAAGGTGACATTTATATTTACCTGGTATTACAGGTCACTAACAGGTAATTATGCCTTGATGACTAAATTGACATGTTTATGTATGTAATTGCAACTTTAATTAGTTTGAGGGCCTAATTGACTTTACAGATAAAGTTTGATGGCCTATTTGATACATTTTATGCAAAAAAAGTGACATTTATTTTTACCTGGTATTATAGGTCACTAACAGGTAATTATGCCTTGATGACTAAATTGACATGTTTATGTACCTAATTGCAACTTTAAAAAGTTTGAGGGCCTAATTGGCATTACAGGTAAAGTTTGAAGGCCTATTTGATACAGTTATGCAAACAAAAGTGACATTTATATTTACCTGGTATTACAGGTCACTAACAGGTAATTATGCCTTGATGACTAAATTGACATGTTTATGTACCTAATTGCAACTTTAAAAAGTTTGAGGGCCTAATTGGCATTACAGGTAAAGTTTGAAGGCCTATTTGATACAGTTTATGCAAAAAAAAGTGACATTTATATTTACCTGGTATTATAGGTCACTAACAGGTAATTATGCCTTGATAACTAAATTGACATGTTTATGTATCTAATTGCCATTTTAAAAAGTTTTAGGGCCTAATTGACTTTACATATACAGTTTCATGACCTATTTGATACATTTTATGCAAAAAAAAGTGACATTTATATTTACCTGGTATTGCAGGTCACTAACAGGTAATTATGCCTTGATAACTAAATTGACATGTTTATGTATCTAATTGCAACTTTAAAAAGTTTTAGGGCCTAATTGACTTTACATATAAAGTTTCATGGCCTATTTGATACATTTTATGCAAAAAAAAAGTGACATTTATATTTACCTGGTATTGCAGGTCACTAACAGGTAATTATGCCTTGATAACTAAATTGACATGTTTATGTATCTAATTGCAACTTTAAAAAGTTTTAGGGCCTAATTGACTTTACATATACAGTTTCATGGCCTATTTGATACATTTTATGCAAAAAAAAGTGACATTTATATTTACCTGGTATTGCAGGTCACTAACAGGTAATTATGCCTTGATAACTAAATTGACATCTTTATGTATCTAATTGCAACTTTAAAAAGTTTGAAGGCCTAATTGACTTTACAGATAAAGTTTGATGGCCTATTTGATACATTTTATGCAAAAAAAGTGACATTTATTTTTACCTGGTATTATAGGTCACTAACAGGTAATTATGCCTTGATGACTAAATTGACATTTTATGTATCTAATTGTAACTTTAAATAGTTTGAGGGCCTAATTGACTTTACAGATAAAGTTGTATGGCCTATTTGATACATTTTATGCAAACAAAAGTGACATTTATATTTACCTGGTATTACAGGTCACTAACAGGTAATTATGCCTTGATGACTAAATTGACATTTTATGTATCTAATTGTAACTTTAAATAGTTTGAGGGCCTAATTGACTTTACAGATAAAGTTGTATGGCCTATTTGATACATTTTATGCAAACAAAAGTGACATTTATACTTACCTGGTATTACAGATCACTAACAGGTAATTATGCCTTGATGACTAAATTGACATGTTTATGTATGTAATTGCAATTTTAATTAGTTTGAGGGCCTAATTGACTTTACAGATAAAGTTTGATGGCCTAATTGATGCATTTTATGCAAAAAAAAAAAGTGACATTTATATTTACCTGGTATTACAGGTCACTAATTGATAATTATGCCTTGATGACTAAATTGATATATTTATGTATCTAATTGGAACTTTAAAAAGTTTGAGGCCTAATTGACTCTACAGATAAATTTTTATGGCCTATTTGATACATTTTAATGCAAAAAAAAGTGACATTTATATTTACCTGGTATTACAGGTCACTAACAGGTAATTATGCCTTGATGACTAAATTGACATGTTTATGTATCTAATTGCAACTTTAAAAAGTTTGAGGCCTAATTGACTCTACAGATAAATTTTTATGGCCTATTTGATACATTTTAATGCAAAAAAAAGTGACATTTATATTACCTGGTATTATAGGTCACTAACAGGTAATTATGCCTTGATGACTAAATTGACATTTTATGTATCTAATTGCAACTTTAAAAAGTTTGAGGCCTAATTGACTCTACAGATAAATTTTTATGGCCTATTTGATACATTTTAATGCAAAAAAAAGTGACATTTATATTACCTGGTATTACAGGTCACTAACAGGTAATTATGCCTTGATGACTAAATTGACATGTTTATGTATGTAATTGCAACTTTAATTAGTTTGAGGGCCTAATTGACTTTACAGATAAAGTTTGATGGCCTAATTGATGCATTTTACGCAAAAAAAAAAGTGACATTTATATTTACCCGGTATTACAGGTCACTAATAGGTAATTATGCCTTGATGACTAAATTGATATGTTTATGTATCTAATTTGAACTTTAAAAAGTTTGTGGCCTAATTGACTCTACAGATAAATTTTTATGGCTTATTTGATACATTTTAATGCAAAAAAAAGTGACATTTATATTACCTGGTATTACAGGTCACTAACAGGTAATTATGCCTTGATGACCAAATTGACATTTTATGTATCTAATTGCAACTGTAAAAAGTTTGAGGGCCTAATTGGCATTACAGGTAAAGTTTGAAGGCCTATTTGATACAGTTTATGCAAAAAAAAGTGACATTTATATTGCCTGGTATTACAGGTCACTAACAGCTAATTATGCCTTGATGACTAAATTGACATGTTTATGTATGTAATTGCAACTTTAATTAGTTTGAGGGCCTAATTGACTTTACAGATAAAGGTTGATGGCCTATTTGATACATTTTATGCAAACAAAAGTGACATTTATATTACCTGGCATTACAGGTCACTAACAGGTAATTATGCCTTGATAACTAAATTGACATGTTTATGTATCTAATTGCAACTTTAAAAAGTTTGAAGGCCTAATTGACTTTACAGATAAAGTTTGATGGACTATTTGATACATTTTATGCAAAAAAAGTGACATTTATTTTTACCTGGTATTATATTTCACTAACAGGTAATTATGCCTTGATAACTAAATTGACATGTTTATGTATCTAATTGCCACTTTAAAATGTTTTAGGGCCTAATTGACTTTACATATAAAGTTTCATGGCCTATTTGATACATTTTATGCAAAAAAAAAAGTGACATTTATATTTACCTGGTATTACTGGTCACTAACAGGTAATTATGTCTTGATGACTAAATTGACATGTTTATGTATGTAATTGCAACTTTAAAAAGTTTGAGTGCCTAATTGGAATTACAGGTAATGGTTGAAGGCCTATTTGAAACAGTTTATGCAAAAAAAAGGTGACATTTATATTTACCTGGTATTACAGGTCACTAATAGGTAATTATGCCTTGATGACTTAAATTGACATTTTATGTATCTAATTGCAACTTTAAAAAGTTTGAGGGCCTAATTGACTTTACAGATAAAGTTTGAAGGCCTATTTGATACAATTTATGCAAAAAAAAGTGATATTTATATTTACCTGGTATTACAGGTCACTAACAGGTAATTATGCCTTGATGACTAAATTGACATGTTTATGTACCTAATTGCAACTTTAAAAAGTTTGAGGGCCTAATTGGCATTACAGGTAAAGTTTGAAGGCCTATTTGATACAGTTTATGCAAAAAAAAGTGACATTTATATTTACCTGGTATTATAGGTCACTAACAGGTAATTATGCCTTGATGACTAAATTGACATTTTATGTATCTAATTGTAACTTTATAATGTTTTAGGGCCTAATTGACTTTACAGATAAAGTTTCATGGCCTATTTGATACATTTTATGCAAAAAAAAAGTGACATTTATATTTACCTGGTATTACTGGTCACTAACAGGTAATTTTGTCTTGATGACTAAATTGACATGTTTATGTATGTAATTGCAACTTTAAAAAGTTTGAGTGCCTAATTGGAATTACAGGTAATGGTTGAAGGCCTATTTGATACAGTTTATGCAAAAAAAAGGTGACATTTATATTTACCTGGTATTACAGGTCACTAATAGGTAATTATGCCTTGATGACTTAAATTGACATTTTATGTATCTAATTGCAACTTTAAAAAGTTTGAGGGCCTAATTGACTTTA